>NC_092500.1:167520802-167733302 GCF_047511675.1 Marmota flaviventris
ACATTAATAGATACGAGGCAATTTATGGAAGAAATTCTGAAGACCAAATGTTCTCAAAACTCCTGGGATGTGACCTCCATCCAGTAGTTTTCTTAACCTCCTTTTAAATGCTAATGTTAAAGCCAGATCACACGAACATGCTCAAATTCTTTGTTAAACAGAATATTTCCTTCCTTTTTTTTCTCTAATCCAGAAAACTAATTATATCATACAGCTTGTGAATCACACTTGTGCCCACTGATGGGAAATGAGAAAAAATAACAGCTTTGCCAAATTAGAAGAGTGTATGTATGCACAGAAATTCACAAATTACAGTGATTATTCTGAACATCTGATTCCAGAGGGAATCATATCCAAGCAAGAGGAATAAAGATGAAAATCCAAGAGCAAGTCCTGGGGGCTCCAGAGCACACAGGGAACCTGCCTGAACCCCATCTCCATTGCCACCCATGGTTCCCTGTCCATGAGCATTTGCCAGACAGCGCAAGAGCCTCAGGGATCCTCTCTTCCTTGTTGCAAGTGGAATTCATTCTCTAGAGAAAACTCAGAGTGAAAATTGTAGTATCACATCACCCCCCCCACTTAAAACTCTCCAGGGGCTTCCTACTGCATTTACACTAATATATAGACTCATTACCATCACCTAAAAAGTCCCTTAAGAGGAAGGTCCAGCTTACTCCTCTGACCACATCCTATAATACTGTTTTTCACTCTGTCTGTTGTGTTCCTCAAACTAAATAACAATCTCCTGTATTTGTCAAAACTTGCAGAAATGTACGAGGTACATTTTCCTACATGTAAATTACATTTTAATTTTTTAAATGAAATTGTCACTGTGTAGACCAATAAATGACTGAGATTTTTAGTTTATAAAACATATTCAAAATAGTAGCAAAAAGTCTTAGGGCACAACTACTATTTGCAGCTCCATATTTGTGCTTTCTTTTCTTAGCAAGAGAACTCTGATTTCATTCATGGTCCTTGGATGTCAATTAGATGTAAGCAACAAATGTCAGATAGGAGCTCCCAAGACAGCCTTCTTTGTCGTCTGCATTTCCTCCTCCCAGGCACTTGGAATCAGGCACTACAGGAGAAGCTCCAGAAACCACCTGGGACCTGAAGGAAAGAGATTGAGAATCACAGAATCATCGACCTTGGCATTTGGAGTCATAGAAACAACTGCAAGGGTTCACTTCTGGGCCTCTTTTTAAAAGACTGAACCCTAATTTGTTTAAGACCGTGGAACAAAGGAGTCTTTCAGTCAGACAATTCCCAACTAATGTAAATACCTGGGTATAGAGCTAACCAAATATATATGGAACATTGTGGAGAAAGGTGTAGAGTTAATAAATATAAAAAGATACAAATGAATGGAGAGAGATTCCAATGAAAACACTTGATCTTGGGCTGGGGATGTGGCTCAAGCGGTAGCGCGCTCGCCTGACATGCGTGCGGCCCGGGTTTGATCCTCAGCACCACATACAAACAAAGATGTTGTGTCCGCCGAAAGCTAAAAAAAAATAAATATTAAAAAATAAAATAAAAAAATGTATAAAAAAAAAGAAAACACTTGATCTTTTGATCATTGAAACTACACATTAATGCAATTGCAATCAAAATGCCAATAAGCTTTTCCAAGAACTTAAATTCATATGGCAGAATAATGAGCTCAAAATGGCCAACTATTCAAGGCACAGTGGTGTAATTCTGCCCAGTGACTCGGGAGGCTGAGGCTGGAGGATCACAAATTCAGGACAGTCTGGATAATTTAGTGAGACCCTGTTCCAAATAAAAAATAAAAAGGTCTGGGATGTGGCTCAGTGGTAGAGCATCTCTGGGTTCAATCCCCAGTAACAAAAAAAAAAAAAAAAAAGCAAACAAAAGAAAAATGTTGGTGATGGAACTTGACTAACTAGAGATCAGGTCTGAATAAAGAAAAGTATAATACTTAAATGGATTGACAGGCAAATGTATCATTAAACCAGAGTAAAGTATCTAGAAACTGAATGTTGTTCACCAAAGTGAAGGCATTACATCATGCTGTGAGAGGGGTTATCTTTGTGGATTAGATGCCCTTCTTCACACCATAAGCCAACAATTGCAGATTTATTTGAGATATAAATGTAAAGAAAAATTTTTAAAACTTCTATAGGAAAATAACTTTATGTTATTTGGATAGAAAATTATTTCTTAGTTGCATCATAAAAGTACAGCTATAAAGGAAAAGTTTAGTAAAGATAACCACATAAAAACCAAATTGCATTGGCATAATTGCAGTCACCAGAGTAAAGTGGCAATATTTGCAACCTGTGCAAGTACTCAATGATAGTCAGTTATTATTTACAGCAATATGAACCCAGGGATAGTTATTTCACTTTATGGATTATAACCCATTACCATCATTATTATTTTTTTAACTTTATTTTTTTATTTTTATGTGGTGCTGAGGATCGAACCCAATGCCTCACGTGTGCTAGGCAAGTGCTCTACCACTGAGCCACAACCCCAGCTCCCATCATTATTATTTTATTGCTCAAATTGTCCCAGATGTTACCAGCAGGAGCCCCTTCAAGCTGGCTTTATGACTGTCACGTTGTTGGGCACTTCCTTTCTTGTTGGCACCTGGCTTCTCTCCTGGCAGAAATGACATTTAGATATCTCCGTGTTAGGTTATCGGCATGATTCTTAACAAGAAAAGGAGCAACCTAACCATCCCTCAGTGGAATAAAAAACAGCATACAAAGGACATGAACCGGATCTGCTAGCACCATCAACCAGGGTTAATCTCATACTATGAAATTAAGTTTAAAAAGCCACAAAATGATATACGCGGTGTATTTTCACCCATTCAAATAAGACCCCCCAAACAGTGGTGCACACATATGTGCTGACAATGGCCTCTGGTAGCCACGAGCTGGCCTGCCACTCACTGCCAGTTCTGTTCACCTGCACAGGCCATCAGTGCCAATCAAGGCCGTTCCATGACCACAGTGGACCAAAACAAAACATGGTGGGCACAACCACTCCATCATTATATCAGAACATGAACAAGGATGTGCACATTTTCCAAACCACAAAAATGGCCAAATATCCTTCTATCCTGGCTAATACGAATGACTGTTGTTTCTTTACAAAATCACAACTTTGGGGTGGCTCTAGGCTTCCCTCCTTCTAGATGAGATCTGCTGAGATAGCTCACCATAGAATTACGCCCACCTCGGATGGCACCAACCTGCAGGGGGGCCTGAGCGCTGCACCGCCACGGGGTGCCCAGCCGCCCAGGCTTCTCCACGGAGGGCGGCCAACTGTAAGGGTGTTTCTGGTGTTTGCTGGAAGGGAGGCATTGATAAAGGTAAAAAGGCACAGGAATGAGACCCCCTAACTTCAGGACAGTACCCACAGCTGAAGAAAACAGGAGGAAGTTCTGAGGCCAGGAGAAACGGGGCATTAGTTATATTTCAACATTTTTTGAATGAGGGAAAACTAAATGATATATGACAAGCCATGGCATCTGTATACATATTCCATGGAAGGAACAGAGTCATCTCTTTTATTAGTTTCTTGGCCTCAGTTTTATTATTTTAATTCTGGTAAAATGCACGTGATATAAAATTCATCACTTTAACGACTTGGAAGTGTGCAGTTCAGTGTCACCCCACACAGTCGTGTTGCCGCCGTCTCCTCACCATCCACAACATGCCTCGTCTCACAAAACTGAAACTCACACCACAGAGCTCTACCTCTCCATGCCCCACTCCCAGCCCCTGGAACCCTCCATTATTCTCCTGTCTGTCTCTGTGAGTTTGAGTGCCTCAGACAAGTGGAACCACACAGTATTTGTCCTGTTTTTTTCTTTTTTCTTTCTTTTTTTTTTTTTAGAGAGAGAGAATTTTAATATTTATTGTTTAGTGTTTTTTTTTCAGCGGACACAACATCTTTGTTTGTATGTGGTGCTGAGGATCGAACCCGGGCCGCACGCATGCCAGGCGAGCGCGCTACCGCTTGAGCCACATCCCCAGCCCCTGTCCTGTTTTTTCTATGGTTGAAATGTGTCATTATTTAAATGAAGATTTCCAGAGAAAGAGCAAAAGGCCTCCCCCAGCCACACCCAGAGGAATTCAATGCACACCCTTTCAGTCCACCCACGGAGGGTATGCTCAGGCCAACAACCTGACGGCTGCTGCTGCATCTTGCCTTCCACCAATGCTATGATTAGCCGTGTGCAGGTGAATCTTGCCCACTAGAAACCCCTGCCCTTGACAAGGAGATGAGGCCTTATTCACTTTTCACCTCTAACACCCAGCACAGTACGTTACCATGTGTATATTGAATAAATGATGTTCTGTAAATATGTGTTGAAGAAATGAATGAACTAATTACTCTATTGGCTGACTTTTTGTGTTTTGAAATCAACCTCACCTTAATGACAACAAAAACATGGTGAAATATACCACTCAAGTTTCAATTCCATTTTTACTTACTTGGCTGCTTTCAGAGTAACTTTGACTATTCTTGGAGATTCTGTGCACAATGAAGGGTCTCTTCTCTGCATAGACAAGCATTCGCATGACCCGTCTCCCTTCTCCACAGCCTCATCTCAATGCATCAAGCATTTGAGACTTTAAGTAATCTTCAGGCAGCTGTAATTGAAGAGATTTCATAGCTGTTGAAGCTGTGCCAATCTCCCCATTACTGTAGCCATAACTCAGGCAAAGCACAGACAGGAAAGCCTTCATGGAGAGGGGTCTGAACGCTCACAATTCTAAGTCAGCTACTTCCTTTATGACTCCAAGCCTGTCGCTATTCAGGATGCCAGGAAAAAGAACTTATCATGATAATGGATTAGAAACTCAAACTCAGGAGAACATGCTAAATAAATGAAACAAAACAAAACAAAAACAATTAAATTATCTCTGACTAATTAAGCTAATCAATAAAAATGAACCCAAATCTAGTTTGTGTCTGAAACCCAGGGAGATACACCCTGACAATAGAATGACCACAGACTGAACAGAGAAGAGCTGAGCCCGTGTCCCCGTCTTGACCCTGACCAACAGCATGACCTTGATCATTCCGGGAACCTTGCAGACATCTGCTGTCCTCAAACAGCAAATAATATCATCTACCTTAGAAGTATGGTAGAGGATTAAACAAGAAAAGGTAAGGTCAAGGTTTTTCATACATTGCAACTTACTCTGCAGATCAGATAAAATATTTGTTATTAAGAATTCATCAGAGAAATAGCTAAAGAAATCATGGAAATTGAAATCATACTTTTACATATTTAGAACATTGACTTCTATGGAAAAGCACTTTTACCTCAGCTTTCTGTGCTCCTCTAAGATGATCAGGAGGGGGGGAAAAAATGACACTGTGCCCTAAAGTTATAAAAACACCAAAATGACATCGAGACGCGCTAACAAGGCTATATTCAGAATTCCCCGGCTCCCAACATGTTCTGCACCCTACTACTACCTGTCTTGGGTCCCCTTTTTCCCACTGACCTTGGTGACTATCTCAAACCTTCTCCCTTCTCTTTGACCACAAACCACCACCCCTGAAAATGTCCCTGACTCTCAGCAGTTCACTCTCAACTCCAGCCTCACAGAGAACTCTGGAGCCACCGAAGCACAGTTCTTGAGAGCTGCCCATCTTTTGCTTCAAGACCTGCTCCCTATCCCCCTCTGTCCCTCCTGAACACCGATGAAGCCAGCTTCCGTTTTCCTGGTTCTGGTCCAGTCTGTCTATGTCCTGGAACCCATTTCCTCTCTTTGGTTTCCAGCCTTCTAACCCATCACCTCTGCCAGGTTCTCCATGGTTATGCTCAGTCCTGTTTTTAAAAATCCTGGGCTGACGTCCCCTTTCAATTGATTACAGCCCTGTATCTTCTCACCTTCTCTCAGCCCCACTTCTGAAAAGCGATGTCTGCCTTCACGGTCTGCCTTCACCTCTCACCCACCTCACAGCTCACCGAAACTTGGCTTCTGCCCTGACAGCCCAGCAAACCACCGAGGTTGCCAGTGACATCGCAGAGCTATGCTTTGAGCCTCAGCCTAGCTGGGACTCAGCAGCCCTGTGTGGGGTTCGCCACCTTCTTCTCTTCTCTTTTGGGGCCCATCCCATCCCTGCCTTTCTGGGTAGTTTTTTGGTTTATCCTGTCTTACATCTAGAAGTTGGAGTTGACCAAAATTCCTTCCTGGGCTGCTTCTCCTCTCCATCCTTGGTCCCTCACAAAAGCAGCCACTCTGACGGCTGCACTCACTGTTCACCAACGACATCTCTAGACCACACCTGTGCCCTGACTTCAGCTCTCCACTGGAGGAGTCTACAGAGGCACACACTGAAGTGCAGTTTGGGGTGTCCGATATTTAGTAGAAATTAGGGAAGGAGGAGAGAGGAGGGATTCAAGGAAAGAGCTGAACTTCATCCCGGTTCCCCCTGGTCACCTCAGCAGGAGCTCTGGAGCTAGCACTGCCTGTCAGTGTCCACCACACTCAGTCACGTGACGTGACGTGGGCTGCACTTGGCAAGCGATGTCCTCTGCCACTCGGGCAGACCCTGAGGCTGTCAACCCCTGGTGACGCTGCTGTCTGCCTTCTCCATAGCTGGATAGCAAGTCCCTTCTTGAAAGAGGGTCTCCGTGGGCACAGTTCCCCATAGACTATGATGTCTCCCCAGCATCTCAGCAGTACAGCAGGGGAAGTGGGTTGAGAGGCAGGGAAGAAAAGTCCCTGGGGAATGAACACAACCAAATAATGCTATAGGCCTGTATGACTAGGTCACAATGAAGCCTACCTTTATGTATAATTGCAATGCACCAATTAAAAATATATTAATAGAAGGGAGGCCAGTAGAGTAGAAAATGTGGATCACAGGGAGGGAGGAGTAGAGGGAAAGGGGAAGTACTGGGGATGGAAATGGGCAAAATTGAATCTTGTAAACTTTAGGCAGATACGATATTTGAAGGGTCTGAGTAACCTGCAAGGTTCCCAGGAGGACAAGATAATCAGACTGAATCAGGCTAAAGCCAGGGACTACCCAGATCCCACTGTGGAACTGCTCCAGGGAGAGGTGCTACTACGTCCTCGGTACAGATGCCAGAGCTCGGGCTTTGCTGCCTCTGGAGACCGGGTGGGGCTGCCGCCTATACGGCCAGGTGGGGGCAGCCTGGAGCTTCACAAGGTGCCTGGGTGAGCCAAGGTCACAGACCACACCCCAAACATAGGGCTACTGGAGGAGCAAGAGCCTGACTCCACCTTTGACAATGCAGATTCCAAAGTAGGGCACATTCTCCAGCCCAGGAAGGCTGTCCAGTAGTGCCCAGTGGCTGGTAAGAATGATGGATGTCCACCACCGAGGCCAAACAGAACCCTGATCTTCTTGCCCCAGTTGAGCTCCACCCTGGGAGTCACCCCTGATTCCTCCCCCCTTCTTCTCCACGTCTAACCTGCCATCGCCACTTCTTGCCTCTGAAATGACTCAATAAGGCATCCCGGGGCTGGGGACATAGCTCAGTTGGTGGAACATTTGCCCTGCAGGCACAAGGCCCTGCATTCAATGCCCAGCCTGGACGGTGTCCACAGCAGCCCCCAAGCTGGTGCCTCCACTGCTACTCTGGTCCCAACCACAGCCCCGCCTTCACCCAGCAAACAGGCTCACTTCCTTCTCGGCCCCCAGGCCTTCCCACAGAGTGCCCTTTTTGTCTAGTCTCAGTTAAAATGCTACCTCTTCTGAGACGTCCTCGGTGGTCCCTCTGTCACGCTATCTCCTGCTCTTCTGTTTTTAACAGCACTTATCATTATGCAACCTTACCTCTCTTCTGTGTGGCTGGCCGTCTCTCACCATTGGCTGGCGAGGTCACCCATTTTACCTGCCTGTGCCCTGAGAGCACCTGACGGAGCAGAGGCTGGGTCTGTGTGGCCTGAGATAACGGATGAACTGATGGCAGCCACTGAGGACCTCACAGCCAGGAAGGATACGATCACTCAGCTCTGTGGTGGTCTGGTCGACAGAGGTTCCACTGAAGTACCGACACCTGCGCTTAGCCTTCAGCCTGGGCAAGATGTGGGCTTTCAATCATTTATCAAGAGGTGCAGGAAGGGAAGCACGACAGGTGAAGACTGAGGAGACGTAGAGGCCCAGATGCTCCATGGGCAGCACAGGGAGGAGGCCCGAGGTTCTCAGACCAGAGGCAGCAGAGAGGAGCCCAGCGGTGGCCAGTGTTAGCTTACTGTGGGCGCAGGCCCTGTCCTACAGGGATATGCACCCTGCCAAGGTCAGCTGTGAGTGTTCCGTGGCACTCCTGTGACGGCATCTCATCATGCTGGGATCTGGAGCTGATGGTCACACCACCAGGGCTGACCCTTCCAGAGCAGAGAGACTCCGGATCAGGAAACCAGGGCAGGGACTCCAGAGACCCAGGGTCATGTTGGGAAGCACAAAGTCAGAAGTGTCAGGCCCACAAGGAGGCAGGTGCCCAGGTCAGAGGGACTGCCACAGTGATGTCACCTTACCCACATGACAGAGATGTCACCTTACCCACTGCCTGCTCAGGATCACCTTCTTGCCCTTGAAGCCCAGGCCCCTGAGCTTTCACCGGAGGAAGCAGCACTACACATTAGCAAATGGAGGAAGCTGTAGCCTTCCATGTTAATTAAGCTGGTGGCTGGAGGGAGTCTCCCCCTCAATTGCAGGCTCATCTTCCAACAGCACCTAATGACTACAGTGGCCTGTTAAAAAGGCAAGGCAACCAATTTGCATATGTTACTACGTTTTTGCATAGTCAGCAAAGTTTTATAAGTTGGATAAAATCCAAAGACTTTTCTCAGGAAGCTGGGGGATGGGTTTATTAAGGACGCATAAACCTTCAGAATGCTTACTCAGAACAGTCACAGTGAATTCCCCATTGAACTGATGGGCCAGTTACCTGCATGTGGATTTTCTCCTCTGGGTTTCCTGTAGTGTTCCTTTGTTAGAGTCTGTAAACAAGTCAAAATAACACCTGGCATTTTGCCAGGGGAATGTTAGAGTTCATAAACAAGTCTGGATGGTGCCTGGCAAAATGCCAGAGGGAGTGGTTTGAAAAGTAACAAAAGAGAGCCATTAAGTGTAGAGATTCCTTATTGGTTGACTGATGTATCTAGTTTATGCTAATTAGATAAGCTGTGTGGAATGTATAAATACTGGTCATGTCCTGCAATAAATGGCTCCTACTCCTGCTGTATCAAGTACAGAAGTTCTTTGTCACCCCCGGGTTATTTTGCTGCAGCCGGACTGCGGCATTCCTTGGTCTTGGAACAGGTCACTACAGCCACACTTCCTACCAGTGGGTCCCTTCCTCTGCACAAGTCCCTCTCCCCATGTTCTGAGAAATTGCAAACTGGAGTTCATAGCAGTCTGAACCAAGCAGCAGGCCATTAGCATCATATCTGTGTCTGTGAGGGAATAGGGTGCCCGTAAGTCCTTGTTTCCTGTTTCAGGGGTGTTCTGTAGTACCACCATGGGGATTGTGCTGGGGAGGACTCTCCCTGCGGGGTTGGCGAGGCTCCACTTGCAGAGGGAGGTCAACAATACAGACCCAAAGAGGTTGCTCAGGGCAGGCCAAGAACATAAATCTGCTTCCCTCTGACATGCCATATACCTTGAATATAACAAAGCTCACAAATTTAGTAAGGAAAAAGGAAGAACAAAATAAAAAATATTACAAGTCACTTCACCAAGAAAAATATGCAAATGGCAAATAAACATTATCATGGTTTGTTGATGATGATATAGCAAATTACCTAAGACAGGTTGACTTGTTATAAACAAAGGAAATTCACTTCTCACAGTTCAGAGGTTGGTGAATCCAAGCTGAAGGTGCTGGCAGATTCTATATCTAGTGAAGCTCTGCTTTCTGGTTCATGATGATGTCTTCTTACTGTGCCTTTGTGGTGGAAGGGAGCAAATGAGCTTCCTCTGGGCTATTTTATGTGATCACAGATACCATCAGGAGCCCTTATGATCGAATCACCTTTCAAAGACCCAGCCTCCTAACCGTATCACCATGCTGATTAGGTTTTGACATTTGAATTTGGGGAAGACACAAACATCATAGTACATAAGAAAATATTCTCCACATTATATGCCACAAGGAAAATGCAAAAGAGATGATAATGATATTCTGCTATATGTCCATTGGATGGTTTTGGAACTCTAACACCATCAAATGCTGATGCACATGTGGAGCCACAGGAACTCTTACTCATTGCTTGTGGGGATGCAAAATGGTACAGCCACTGTGGAAGATATTTTGGAGGTTTTCTTACAAAAACTAAACCCTAGGAACCAGCAATCACTCTCCTTGGTAGTTCCCTAGAGAAGTTGGAAATGTGTCCAAACAAAACCCTGCACAAGGTATTCATAGCAGCTTTACTCATAACTTCCAATGCTTGGAAGCAACCAAGACCTCTGCAGAAGGGGAAGAGATGAACACACACTGGGGCATCCAGACCACAGACCAATACTCAGTGCTGAAAGGAAATGATCTCTCAAGACACAAAAGATAGGAGGAATCTTAAGTGAAAGAAGCCAGTCTGGGGCTGGGGTTGTGGCTCAGTGGTAGAGCGTGCCTAGCCCGTGTGAGTCACTGGGCTGGATCCTCAGCACTACCTAAATAAAATAAAGTTATAGAAAAAAGAAAAAGAAGCTAGTCTAAAAAGGTTAAAAACTATATGATTCTAACTAAATGAGATTCTTAAAAAGACAAAACTATGGAAATAAGAAAAAGATCAAGATAGTCTGGGATTCCTGGGCAGGGGGTAGGGTAGGGGTAGCACAGAGGACACTTAGGGCAGTGAAACTACGCTAAGATGCCACTACAATCTGGGATCCACATCAGTCTATGCTTGTCCAAACCCATAGAATGCACAACAACAGGCGGGCACTCCCTGTGAACTGTGGGATTGGAGTGATGCTGACGTATCAATGCAGATCCGTCATTCACAGCAAGTATCCCATAACCAGTGGGTTCTGGATGCAAAGGATTGCACTCCTATGGTGCCTCCCACTGAGAGAGCAGCGTCTGGTTGTCCTTAGTTGTTATGGTCCCAATACCTGATTCCGGGGACACTGTGGACCCTGGAGGTGAACTCCACGGTGGAGCCTTGGAGCGGTCCAGAGAGCATGTCAATCACCTCTTATGTCAAGCCAGAATCCCAGGCTGGGTTGGCTGGAGAGACAATGAAGATCAGTGGCAGGGGACTCCTTCGCACAACTAAGATGTTCCTCCCAGAGGCAAAGTTATTAAAGTTTGATGTCAACTTGGGCGGGGGCAAGTGATGCTATTTCTTGAGTCAGGAACAAATCACCACCTCCCACGGGATGATAGGCCTTTCCCCTGGAGATGAGAAAGACAATCATGGAAAGAAACACACCAGCCGTGTGGGCGAGAAAAATGACTCAGGTATTGTATTTTCTGTGTTTCATCAAGAAATGCATCATTCTGCAGATGGGGCCGACTCGGTGGTGTTAGGAAAAGCAAACTGCAAAGGTCTGCAATGGTGACAGCTGTGTCTGTCCAGGGCTGGCCAGGGTGTGGCATGGCGAGCATGTCACCCCTGACCCCCACCCAGGTCCTTCATAGATGGTGTGTTTTCCAACTGTATTAATAAGCAAATGGCAGGTGGAGTAATTAACTGGAGATCTCATAGTTAATGCTCTTCCCACTGAACTATCCTCACTGGGGACAGTGCTCAGAGGCTGGTGGAATAGATCAAGAATCAAATCTTCAGCAGCCCAGCTCTCCTTCACCAGTCCCCGCTCGGCAGGTGGCTGAGGCCCTAGGAGACAGGGACATTGTACACTATCTACAAGAGGAAGAACAGACAGGAACGACTTAAGGATGACGAGTTAAGCACTTCAAACAGTAAAATCTCAAAGCACTATAACCAGAAACGGCATTTTAGAATGACTACAGGAAATTAGAGTCTAAAGAAAATGTGCACAATTAGGAATAGATTCCTTCAGACCCTTTAGCAGGGACTCTTCCTAGGAAAATTAGGAGTTCGCCCCTCCCACGGCATCAGTGGGTCACTGTCAACCAGGAAGCCCCACCTGCTGAGAAGAACCAACCTCTCTAACCACAGGCAGCAAATCCAGAGCACATTGGGGAGGAAACTTCCTTCAGAACTGAGTGACAGAGAAAGATGGAGCCCTGAGCAATTTCAAACCAGAAAGTCACCCCTCTCTGCAACCACCCCATGCTCAGAATGAGCCAAGGACAACGGGGACACAGAGGAGGAGGCGGCAGAACATAGACCACTGGGAGGAGGAACGTGTTCCCGCGAGGCCTTGGGCAGACCTGCTTGAGCATAATCATGAATTATGTAAAGTGTGCTGTTCTGCCTGCTGACATCCATTGACGTTGCTTGTGAAATACGTATTTTTACTTAAAGGTAACAGAGGAGTATGTGGATGCGGTCATTTGTTCCCGGTGTTCGTCCCCAGGGATCAACTCCCGCCATCTCCCACTGGAGAAAGGGGAGCCTCCAGGGCAGACACTCAGCCTCCAGCCCAGGCGGCCCCTCCTGGTGGTGTGCAACTTTCTCTTTCATTCCTGTCTCTGCCTTCACGCCCTTCCCTCTCTCCTGCAGGGACTCACTGAAATGACTTTGATAGCTCCTCTTAAATATGTATGTGTCGTCGTAAAAATATAGCTTTAGGTGTATATGTGTATATGTGTGCTCAGTTTACATAAATACTGTGCTTTATAGCTGGCTCTGCTCTTTCCCGTACCAGCCCTGTGTTTTATGACCCAGGCAGCTGGATGCAATGATTCCACCACCTCCAGATCTGCACGGGACTCCACAGAGCTCCCCCTCCACTTCTCCACCCACTGGAGATGGACAGCTGGGTCTCCCCACTTCCACACACATTTTCATGTAGATTCCCCACAAACCTACAAGTTTCTCTGCAGTAAACACCCAGGAGTGGTTTTGGGATCTTAAAGTACATGGTACCCAGTTTCCCTGGGTCTTGGACCCAAGCAACCCCTAAGGGCTGCCTCAGATGGTTGCTCCTTCCCTGCGTGCCCGTCCACTCTTCATGCACAACTGACCGTTTTTATCCAACTGATACACACTGAGTCCTATCTTGTCAATTCAGTCTGCAGTGAACCAACTATTGGCAATATCTCCCCAGGCCTGTAGCCAGCTCATACTTGGTTTTCTATGAATTGTTGTGTTTTCTTTGAATTACCCATTTTTCTAGAGGTTCCTGTATGTTTCTTACTGATTTGTCTAGAGCTCTTTTATATTCTAGATATCAACGCCCTGGATATGCAAAGTTTTAAACATCATAAATATCTTCCTCTCCCAGTCTGTCACATGCCCATTGCTTAACTTAATCTATGGAGTCTCTGAAATCTTTCTAAGGTTTTGAATTAAAAAAAAAAAAAAAAACTCTACTACCATCATACTTGAGAGCAAGTCGACTCCCCACAATGGCAGTCAGGATTTGGTACTGCACGGGGCAGGCTGATGACTATCTCAGAGTGTGGTCCTAGCTAAACATCTTCCTGTGTGACTACCACACTTCAGAAACCTTCACTTCAGTTATTTTAGGGTTCATGGTTGCCTGCCTTCACTTCCCTGAGACAAACCATCTTGAAGCCATAGATAAATTAAGCCCTTGGATTATCGGCCACCTCATCTAAACTGTGGAAGCAACCTAGATGCCCTTCAATAGATGAATGGATCAAGAAACTGTGGTATAGATACATGATGGAATATTACTCAGCATTAAAAGAGAATAAAATTATGGTATTTGCAGGTAAATGGATGGAGTTGGAGAATATCATGCTAAGTGAAGTAAGCCAATCCCAAAAAAAACAAAGGCCAAATGCTCTCTCTGATAAATGGATGTTGTTTCATAATGGGGGGGGGGGGGCATGGGAACTTTGATGGGGCACAGAGAAGGTTGGGGGGGTCCATGGGGCAGGAAAGATGGTGAGATGAGATGGACATCATTACCTTAGGTACATGTATGACAGCACATATGGTGTGACACTACATTGTGTACAACCAGAGATATGAAAAGTTGTGCTGCAATTGTGTAGAATGAATCAAAATGCATTCTGCTGTCATATGTACCTAATTAAAATAAATTAATTAATTAATGAAAAGAAACTGAGAGCTGAAATTTCTCACCATCTCATCCTAACCCCCCTGCTGCAATGGGAAACCCCCAGGTCAGGTGGCCCATGCTTATTCTGCAGGCATTTTGTCTTTCTTGATGATGTCTTCATGTCTTTCTTGATGTGCGCCCTCACCTGTCACCAGAAAGTCTTTGCCAGAGTTCTCATCTTGTCACCCAGCCCTTCACAAATGTTGTAGGTGCTGGACACTCTAAAGCCAACTCCCTGCAGCTTCCCCTTCACTTCCTTGATCCAGCAAAGGCCCCATCTGTTACAGGTGGACCTTGATACCACATCTGCATGGCTCAACATACATGTTTTTAACTACTGTGTTCTTCTCTCTTCTCTTAGACCGTTTTCTTCTGCTGTTAACAAAATACCCGAGACTTGGTAAGTTAAAAAGAATAAAAGTTTACCTCACTGTTCTGGAGGCTGGGAAGTCCAAGAGCATGGTTCCAGCACCTGGCCAGAGCCTTTGTGCTGGGTGCAGAGCCCCGTGACCTGTCACCTCTCAAAGGTCCCACCTCTCAACCCTGTTATGATGGCCTTTATGCTTCCACGTGCATTATGGAAGGGACATTCAAACCCAGGTCCTCCCCACTGAGGCCAACTTGAATCACTCAAAAGATGAAACAGCACTTATCCCAGGTCTGCCCTGGGGCCTGGCAATCGTACTTGGAGAGGACACGTGTTGGCTGTGATGGGCGACACAAGGCTGCAGGGGCAGTCACTCACAGTCAGCTACGACGCGGTGTTCTGCCACTTTCTCTCATCACAAAATAGTTGCCCTTGGTTTTGAGCAACACGGCTTCACACGCTGGCCTGCACCTGGCGCTGTCCACACTTTTTATTCTGAAGAAGAGAAAGCTCTGGGAGGTGGCCCGCCACTCACAGCCGGCCCTTCATATTCTCCTGGGAAGCAGGAACAATCTCTCAGAATGCCAACAGTAGACAAGGCCACTCTGTGACCAGGAGGAGTGGCCTCACAAGATCCCCTCGTCATCATGTCTGAACACAGATGGAGAACACTGCCCAAGTCACAAAACCCCACGCGTCCCCTTTCCTGGCTAACAGGAGTGGCTGTTGTGGCTTTAGTCTGCCTGACTATCCACAGGAATTAAACACCCTTCTTTGCTTCCTAAGAGCATTCAATGCTTAGCAAAGCTCTGAGGCCTTCCCCCAAATCCTACAATAAAGTCTTCATGGTATGTGTTGTCCCTCACCGCAAGGAGTAAGCAAACTTATTCGACCGCGGGTGTGCGCCCCTCGACCTTTAGCTGGAAGACATTGCAAATCCCGTTAAACCCATGAAACAACCTAATGTGTAATGATAAAAACGTAGTCTTTAGAATTCTGACTTTACAACCCGTTAGTTAGCTTTTTTGCTGTGAAAATGTTACTTAATTTCTTTAAATCTCATATTTTTGCCACAGGTTAGAAAAAACTAAGATGACTCAAGAAGTCCATGCAAGTATATCTCATGTTGTTTACATAAGCAGGACTTCCACGAACAGTCAAGCAGGCTGTGCACTACACAATTCCAAATGACATTCACATGGACCTAGAATTGTTCCTACAACAGCCCAGTTATGAAATATCTATGTCAAGTGCTTGGCACCATATCAGCCCCACACTCAAGATCCAACAAATACTACCTGTAATTTCTAAATGTGCCTAAGTTTATAATAGAGTGAGCATTAACCTCAGGGTCAATGTTGCCCTTCTCACTGACCAAGTAGCTGCCTGCCTGATGTGAGCAGATCAGGAAAACCTATGTGAAAACTGTTCCAGAAACACCGCCCACTCTGCATAACCCAGTGGCCTGTGAAATACCTGGGTGGCAGCATCTCAGACCCCATATGCTTTGTCCTTGGAGACGGCAGGCCTGGGAACGGCAGCAACCATACAGCCTCTCTGCTTTACGGGGCTCTCTCCCTCCTCATTTCTCTTGGAATTCACAGAACCTTGTTGAGATGCGTACTTGGGGAGTGCCATCAGGATGGATACTTTACAGACAGTGAGTTTGTCCAGGAGGGCCCCACGGTTCACCCAAACACACTCATCAGTGGGTGGCAGAGAGTGATACTATCCCAGACCCCCCAGCCCCAACTCAGCATTCGGTCCAACAACACCCAGGCTCGGTACTGAGAAATCTGCTCGCAGGTGCCAAGCATGTGAGATGTTCTACCAAAATTAGGAGAGGGCCCCTGGTAATGGCAGGGGCCCCAAAGCCACTATGTGACACCCACACACCCCAGGAGGCATCTCACGTCCTGGTCTTCACTCTGTAGGACAGGCTGGATAAGTCACCCCCCAGCTGTGACCCACAAAGGTCTGTCCACGCCGCATGGAACAAAATCACCCAAATGGTCGTTAGGACCGTCACCTGCAGCGTCTTCTTTGCACAGGGTATTGGTTTTATCTTCCCTGACTAACTTATTAAGAGGAGATATTTTTTCGAATGCTTCTCTGATTTCCCAAATTTCTTCCAGTCCACACAACCCAGAGAGGTGGACAGGAAAGCAAATGCATGGAGCCCCTGCTACAGAGAAGGTTGGGCAACAAAAGCGGTCAAGGACTGTCTCATTTAATTCCCGCGAGAACCCCAGGGGTGATGTTACTTCTCTCGTGTGATGGGCAGGGAACGGAAGCTCAGAAATGGTAAGAAACCTGACCAACCTCTCGATGTCCACAGAGGAGTTGGGAATCTCGAGACAGGACCGCATTTCTCAGCCTCCAGCTAATTTCCATTTACCACATTACCTCCCAATTATGTGAGGATCAAATGGTGTCAAGTTCATCAGGAAGAGAGTACTAGCGGCTGATAATGGGCTACCTCTTCCTCTTCCAGATACCTCTTCCTTCCAGAGGTGGCTCTCCTTTCCAGCAGACTTCAGTCCCTTTTTTGAAATGAATGAGGGGTGAGATCACCAACCAGCCAGTGGAAATTGCAGAGAGAGACCCCAAGCCAGGCCCCCTGAGCTCACTGCTCCTGGGTTTTTGACGGTCAGAGCCTGGGTGAGAAACTCAGCCATCATTGTTCCAAGCTGCTCTACTTGGGGGTAGTTTGTCCCGGGCAGTAGGTACCTCCTACAGGGGCCGAGGGAGAAGCAGGCTAATGAGCTGCAGCCTGACAAGGACTCTGCCACAGGACCCGGGAGCCAGGGTGGGGAAGGACCTCCACAAAGGAGAGCATCCCCATCTCACAGGCATCTTGGATCTACATTCCTTGAAGCCCAGCCCGTTTCTCAGGAGAAAGAACAGATGGAGCGTCATTAGAGTAATATATTCAAAGGTGGAGAAAAGAGGAGAGAAAGCTCATCTGGGAGTCAAGGAACAATGGCTGGCCTCTAATGAATCTCATTACTCCAAAAAACTCCTGACGATGGGAGGGCAGCCTGCCTAGAACACTCGTGTTGTGATTCCATCTCAATCTCCAGACCCCTTAGATATTTTGTATTTTTATTGCGGCTCTATTTAGTCAAGCCGCTACTGGTCCTAAAGCCATCCACAATAGGTCCTGGTTTAATTTGTCAGGGTCTTAAAAAGAATAATTCCATTTGAGATTCCATTTGTGAGTCACATGATGGATTTTATTTGCAATCGCCAATGACAGCCAGACGCATCGGAGACCCCATAAAAAGCTCTTGCCACATGTCCACGGTCGTGAGTGTTTCTTTCTTCGTATCCACATCGAAGTGCGGGACCATATCTGACTTTACCAAAGATAACATAACCACAGATCCATCTCTCAGAGGAGAGGGGTTAGCAACCTGGAGTATTTGAACAGTATAAATTTGCATCAGTAAAACGTCTGCCTAGAAGTTATTGATTTTATCTTCCCTGAATAGCCTATTAAAAGGAAACGGTCTTTTTTCTAATGCTTTCCAGAGGAAGGACAGGAAATCATTACTGGTGGGGACTGTTGTTTTATGGGTCCATGGAATGGGAGCCTTAAGTACGTGAAATGTGGAAAGGAAGGATGTGCCCGTCTGCAGACCTCTGCGGGGAGGAGGGGGCTCTCATTCATCGTCCCTCCTCTGGTTTATCTTCGTGCCAGGTGATGAGTCCTGGGCATGCTGAGAACCATCCTTAGAGGCTCCTCCTCCTGCAGGTAGTTTTTACCGTGTGGGTGCTGGGTTCCATTCCTCCTCCTCCTCACTGCACTCCTCCCCCACCCTACCCACAAGTCCACTTCCTCCCGCCTGCCACCGGCTCTCCCAGGGTTCCTTCTCTCGGGGCACAGGAGGAAGATGGCACAGCTGGGACCAGCGGCTGCATGACAGTCACCAGGGTGAAGCCAGGCGACCAGCAGGCATGATAGGGAAACCTGAGCTGCAAGGACCGCTGGGCTGGGCAAAGCACATTATCCAAAGGCTTGGCGCACTCCGAAGAGTCTGTGCCTGACCTGCTACCAAAAAATTGCCTCAGTTGCACAACCACTGAGATAGGCAGTATGGAGATTCCTCAGAAAACACGGAATGGGACCACCATTTGACCAGCTATCCTCAGTTTATACCCAAAGGACTTAAAATCAGCCTATAGTGATGCAGCCACATCAATGTTTCTAGCAGCTCAATTCACAATAGCCAAGCTATGGAACCAGCCTAGGTGCCCTTCAACAGAGGAATGGATAAAGAAAATGAATGAAATTATGGCATTTGCCAGTAAATGGATGGAACTGGAGAATATCATGCTAAGCAAAATGAACCAATCCCAAAAGACCAAAGGCCAAATATTTTCTCTGATATGCGGATGCTAATTCACAGTAAGGGGGATGGCTAGGGAAGAATAGAGGTTCTTTAGGTAGAGGGGAGAGAAGGGAGGGGAGGGGTAAGGATAGTCATTACCCTATGTACATACATGACTGCATGACCAATGTGATTCTACATCATGTATAACCAGAAGAATGAGAAAGGGTACTCCATCTATGTATGATGTACCAAAGTGCTTTCTATTGTCATGTATATCTAATTAGAACAAATAAGTCAATCAATAAGTTTAATAAATAATTGCCTCAGGACATGTTCGAAACTTCGACTGTGAAAACACAGTGTCCATTAGAACCAAAGCGCCTGTGTTCTCTTGAGCACTGGCTGGGCACTTTATCTCTCAGTCCTCACGACTCCAGGAGGTGAGTGACCACTCCCAATGTACCAATGATGGCTCTGACTTTCCCTTGGCCACACGCTCATGAGTCACAGAGCTGGCCTTTATCCAAGTGCAGCCAACTCCAAAGCCCTTGCTCCAGGCCGACGACCTCCTATGAAGTCACGCTTGACTTGTTCTGCTTGTTCACAGGAGCATCTGCCTCCTTCCGAGCCCTGAGACCTGCAGGCGAGTGTCAGCCGGGTCTGTGGAGTCCTCTCATACACTTGAAGCACAGCCAGAGGGAGACGATGTGCTTCGGTACTTCATGCCAAAGAGTGTCAGGACTACGCTAGTCCACGGAACTAGGGACCAGGCAGATACTAGGGCAGTGACAGGATGGACCATAAACCAGTCATCACCCAAGTAAAGAACTAATACAAATTGGGGTAGGGCCACGGAGACAGGTATGGAAGGCCTGAGGGGCCACTTCAGGGTGGTCTAATGGAGAAGAGCCAGGTGGAGAGGCCTCTGAGAATGGAAGAAGGAAGAGGCAGGGGTGGGATAACCAGGAAAGCTGGGAGGAGGGCACAGTGAGGTCTGGGCAGGCAGCAGACCAAGGCACTGGACAGCTGGTGGAGGTCCACATGGCCCTGGTGTCAGGAGCAAGAATGGCAGGCATCGAGGTGGAGGAGGATCACCGAGATCAGGTGGCACACTTATTATAGGGGCAGGTGAAATGGGAAGCCGGGGAGAAGTCCTGGGCACTTACAGCACACATTGTTAAAAGCTCACCAAGGGTATTTGTAAGGGAAAAGAGAGGGAGCTTAGGACTTGAAGACACAGAAGGGCCACTAGGGAAGAGGGCCCGAGGAAGATGGCGGCACAGCCTGAGGTCATCAGGGAGACAGCTGGTGTGGAACAAGAGACCTACAAGATGGCATTCGGGGTGGAGGGTGATGTGGGAAAGGTCCCAGCAGGGAGCGGGTGTATCCTGGAGATAGCCCGCTTTGTCTGGTGATGTGGAAGGAGGGGAAATGCGTTCGTTTCCTAGGGTAGCCATGACAAATCCATCACAGTCTTGGTAGCTTGAAACAACAGAAAGTCATTTCCCCACGGATCTGGAGGCAGAAGTCCAAATTCCAGGTACTGGGGTGGCCAGCCTCCATCTGAAGGGTGGTAGGGAAAGATCCTTCCCTCCTGTCCCAAGCTCTTGGGGATCCAGCAGTGCTACGGCCGCAGGTGCCTCACTCAGGTCATGCCGCCATCTTCCTGGGGCCCTCTTCCCTAGTGGCCCTTCTGTGTCTTCAAGTCCTAAGCTTCCTCTCTTTTCCCTTACAAAGATGCCCGTCAATGGATTTGGGGACACCTCCCATCCATGATGACTTCATCTTGACTGATTAATTTTTTTAAAAACTACTGGGGATTTATTTGGCTGGGATGATTCCATTCCAGCACCTTGGAAACCAAAGCTCAACTCAATCAACAATAAAAGGAGCACTGTAAGCCTGACCAACCAGAAACTGCATAACTGACCTTCAACTGGGGACTTCTGTATTTTCTTTGTTTTGCTTCCAAGAGCACCTCATAGAGGTGTCCTCCCCCCCCCCACCCCACCCCCGTCCCCTCATGGAGCTAAGCCTCTTACTACCCAATTAATGAAGCTTTGAATACTCAAACTCATTAAAATCAGATTGTGCCTAAGTTTCCCTTTGAATCATTGTCTCAGCAAAGATCCTGTTTCCAAACAAGGTCACATTCCTAGGTTCCAAGGACTGTGACTTGGACAAGTCCCTTGGGGGAGGACCCACTACAGGAAGCAAAGATGTCAAATGTGGCTTCCACATTTCCATCAGAAGTAACTTGGTTGAGGGAGGACCTGGCTTTTTCAAGTTAGGAAGAGAAGAGGACAAACAGAGTCTGACTTAAGGATATTACATCTGGAATACCAATGAGCACAAATCAAATTTACAGTTGCCATTAAGGTGCTAAGCAAAGAATCATGCAGGCTAGAGATATATATTTAAACTCAAGGAGCCAATGAGCTTGCTTAAGGAGATAGATTCTTATGCAATATTCTGCAGCAGTACATATTTTAATGACATCAGAAAACATTTCTTAATGCCATAAGGAAACATCTTTTGCTGTATGAAAGAAGAAATGTACAGTACTGTACATATTGTTTGTGGTCAATATATTTTACAGATACAATACATGTGAATATAAATATGCAAACAAGTTAATGTGATATTTAAGAAGAAAGGAAATTGACAAATATGGTTAGTAGCTAACTCATGGCCACTTTTGTCTTCCTCACATTTTTTAGAATTTTCCAAATTTCCTGCTGATGAGGTTTTTTAAATAAAAATTGTTTTCAAGACAAGCAGAAATTAAATATGGCTGCAATGTAGGATGTGGAAAAAGAGAAGACTGAGAAAAAGGAAGCTAAGTGGTTATTATTGAGCCTGGTCTAAATTACCAAACAGTGCAATTTATCTTCTATCCTGTGTGCCAAAGAGAATGCTAAGGACCTTGGGGGGAAAATGTGAAAGTGAAATTATCCTACCGGGGAACTTAGTTATAGCCATTTTTCTGACTGAAGAAGTAATACATCCTCATTATAGGGGGAAAAAAGGACTTACAGGAAATTACAGATTCACTGTTAACATATTTTAGTATTTCCTTTCAATACTCTATCTGTGCCTACTTTGCACAGATTATATTACATTTTAAACCGTTTCCTTTTCTAAATATACTATAATATAAAAAAAATCTTTCACCATAAATTTGAAAACTCCCCAAAAACATGATTTTATTAAATAATAACTGACCATGCCATGGAGATTACATTGTTTACTTACCTATGGGTGGATGTATTTTGGTATTTTCGTTTTTAAATAAATTACACAAACACCTCTGTCTACAGATGTCTCTGAGAGCCTTCCTTAAGCACCAGGTTGTAGCAGACAGTGCACTAAATGCTAAGGATACAAAGATGAGCCTGCTAAGGTCCCTGCCCTCTAGTAAAAGAAGAAGGACTAAAACGCAAGTCTCCATCTCTGCGTGTCCCTTTGAATCACCTCCTGGTCTTGGTGAGGTGATTAACAGAGGGAGGTACAAGGAGCAGTCACCTTCGGGGTGGGGATCCAGCCGCCAAGGGAGGGGTGTGCACGCGGCCTGGGCGCTGCTGCAAGCGAGGGACAGGGACGTGAGAAGAAGGGACACAGCAAGACTAGCGGATGGGAGGAGGGGCCGGAGCCGAGAGCCGGTCGGGGCTTCCGCCTTTGTCTAGGCTGAAGGGCGCGAGGTTGGAGCCGCAGAGGAAGCGGGAGGGAAAAGCAGCTTTTCAAAGGGAGAAGTGAAGGAGCGAGAGCCCAGTGGTTTCTGTGCACGTGTCTGGGCTCCCCAACTGGACACGGCACCTGCCAGAAGGGACTCGGTGCCTGTGATCCCGGGGCGTGCACCGCCTGCGCTCAGCTCTAGCAGAGATTGACTGAAAGGGCAGGTGCGGTGGCTGCATAAAGTAAAAGGAGCAATGGTTTTTGTTTGCTTTTTTTTTTTTTTTGGTTGGTTTGATTTTTTTACAGGAGGAATGAATAGAGCGAGAACCAGAGAGAGCGAGCGAGCGCTCTCATACCACTGAGGTGCGGGTCAGAGACGGGGAAATCACTGCGGTCTCCCCCTTTCTCCGCCTGGCTGGCCATATGCAGTAATCACATCTGCGCAGTAGAGGGCACTCTTTGCATATTTAAATCTTCACCTCCCTGATGCTGAGCTAAACTGGCGAACTGGCCAAGCGAACTGTAGAAATATTTTCAGAGCCTGGCACTGCAGTTAAGTCCCATTATCTCACATTCCGGGCTGCTGGATCCCCTGGGGCTGGCATGGTCCAGCAAATTCTATCGCTAGCTCCTCTGACTGTAGCCAGCCATCCCCAACCTTGGGCCTGCCTCTGCAGATGCTGAAGCCCTGTGCCAGCCAGCTGCCAGCCCTCAACCACTATCGGGAGCATTCTCTCTAAAAGATAAACTGAGCTTTCTAGATCACAGGTTAAAACTCACTGTCTAGGCCTAGGCAAGTGCCTGGCCCATGTTGAACATAAACCAATAATGTTGTGTGAATGACTGAGCCAGACAAGTCTTTTGAAAGGCTTTGGTGTCCAGAAGGCCTTGATAACCTCTCTTTACTTTTGGAGGTTTGTCCCTGAAGCTGGGTCTTCCCATGAAGTCATTCTGTGGTTCCTTCTGCCCCTGACCAAGGGCACCTTCCCTCTGAATCCTCACTTCCCCAGCTCTTAGCACAGACAGCTCTACCTGCTTCACAAACGGGGGCTGGTGCCAACAAAGTCAATTTGTGGATTAATCAAAGAGGTTACATTCCATTCCCACAATCCGAGTATTTTGGTGGTACAATAGATGGGCAGTTAACAGAACAATCTAGAAACATTTTTCTTTCCAAATAAAAATCTCTGTCCCACACTCCTTCCACTTAACCCCTCCACACCCTAACAAAGGCAATATCTCTGATACATCCAGGAGAGTGAGACTCGTGTAGAATACTCTTTAGAAGTTCTGCAAGTGAGTCTGATGGGCACAGGCTCTCTCTCTCTCTCTCTCTCTCTCTCTCTCACACACACACACACACACACACACACACACACAGGTGTGCACCCTAACCCTATCCCTGGCATACTGAGAGCCATTCCTATAAACCATTGGCTTTACACCTTGGATGCACACCAAAATCACCCAGGGAGATTTTTTAAATTTTACTGATGCTCAAACCAAATTAAATCAGAATCTTAGGCAAATTAAATCAGAAGCTCTCAGAGAGTGAGGCTTGGGCCTGGGGATTTTATTATGCAGCCAAGACTGAGAAGCACTGTGATAGACACTTAGAGAAACCACGACCGTAGGAGTCTGCACAGACCCTGGCCACAGAGGGAGCAGCACAGAATCACCACTGTCTGACGGGGCCCAGAATGCGGAATGGCAGGGACAGCCCCGGCCCCAGGTAGGATTGGTCTGAGATTCATCACTGTGCTGACCTCGGGGGCCTTGACCTTCACTGGGGTGTACAAGGCTCAGTCCATTCTCTATAAAACAGGAAAGATCATATCCCAGAGATGCTGAAGGGACCAAATAAAATAACTGAGTAAATAATTGTGGGGCTGAAAAAGGATGGTTATAGGGAATGACCAGATAAATATTTTAAATAGTTTTTTTTAACTTTTTTCAAAAATTATTTCAGCCAAGCACAGTGGCATGTGCCTGTTATCCCAGCAGCTCAGGAGGCTGAGGTGGGAGGATCACGAGTTCAAAACCAGCCTCAACAACTTAGCAAGACCCTAAGCAACTCAGTGAGACCCTGTCTTTAATTAAAATACAAAAAGGGGGCTGGGGCTGTAGCTCAGTGGCAGAGCACTTGCCTCGCATGTGAAAAGCACTGGGTTCTATCCTTAGCACCACATAAAAATAAACAAATAAAATAAAGGCATTCTGTCCATCTACATCTACAAAAAAAAATTTTTTTTAATATAAAAGGGGCTGGAGATGTGGCTCCGTGGTTAAATACTCCTGGGTTCAATCCCCAGTACCAAAAAAAAAAAAAAAAAAAAATATATATATATATATATATATATATATATATATATATATATATATGGTATTTCAGTCCTGAAGTTGACTAATAAGTGTGGCAGCATGTGCTAGAAGTTCCCTGTTTTCTAGGGTTTTGAGTTTACTGCCAGGATCCCAAAGGATTCTGTCACCTCTCCCGAGCACGTCACTGTCACAAGAGTGGCGGCAGCGGAGCTCCGTCTTGCCACTGTTTCGTTCCATTATTTACATCATCACAAACCTTCTTGCTCCCGTCGTAACTTTGCCAAGAAGGAGGCCTTCAATCTCAGTGAACTTCATTGTCCTCACTGCAGGCTTTTGACGCCCTTATTGCCGTGAAAAACCTCAGATGTCACCAGTGATCCACTCAGACAACTGCTTCTAAGTCAGACCTGTCCTGGACCTCACAGGCTAGGCCATCTGGGGACAGCAAGTCACGTGCCGAGTTGCCAGCTTCAGAAATGCAGCCTGGGACAGCTTTGCCATAGAGCCCAGGAGCTGCTTTGCTAACACAGCCAGCCCTGCAGACGCCCTCGTGGGTCACACAGGGTTTCATGTCTAAATCGTGGCTGCTGGTGGGTAACGTCCTTTGACACCGGCTTTCCTTAGTAACCAGAGAAATAAGATTACGTGAACTATGGAGTTGACAGAGAAGACAGAGGCCGTTGGTTAGAGTCTGAATTACAAGTCAAGAGAAAGCCTGGTGTGACTGGAACGAGCCAAAGTGCAAAGGTGACCCCACAATGGAGCAAGAGACCCTGCATCTCAACCCCAAATCCCAACGCACACGCTACCTGCAAGGAAGGAGGAGTGATGAAGGATTAAGAAAGAATTGCTTAGTGGACGCTGTAGACCGTCTGTGTCCCCTGACGTCCACATAGTGAATTCCTCACCCCCGAGGTGAGGGTCTTAGAAGGTGGGGCCCTGGGAGATGGGTAGGTCCTGAGTATGAGGCCCCTGTGAGTAGTGTTAGTGTCCTTATCAAAGAGGCCACAGACAGCTCCTCCCCAGGTCCACCATGTGAGGACACAGCTAGAAGGCTCTGCAGGTGAACCAGAAAGTGGGTGCTCACAAGATACCGAGTCTGCAGTTGCCTTGACCATGAGCTTCTCAGCCTCCAGAACTGTGAGGGGTAAATTTCAGTTATTTGTAAAGTCCCCAATCTATATCCCTTTGTTTTAGCACCCCACGACAGTTGGGATGGGACAGATGAAAGTGAAGATGTTGTCACCAATTGTTTAGACTTCAGTCTTATGATTTGGAAGTCTGGTTTGCCTTTTTTTTTTTTTTTTTTTTTTTTAACCTCCAGTTGGAGAAATGCAGTGAGTCAGAGCCAACCAACTTTCCAATGTAATAATTAAATCAAAGAGAGCAAGTCCATTTGGAAAACAGAATAAGCCCTTTCTTTGAAATCAAATTAAGTCTGCTATTAAAATTAAGATATAATACAGGCATATAAAGAAGACCCAACTTAATTCCAAGAAATAATCAGCAAGAAAATAAAAAGTTACAACTCGACGGAAGGAATTGACAAGATTCAAATGAAAGCGGATCTATTTTACACAAAGACGCATGATGCGGATCCACAGTGGAGACTGTCTGCCTGGACCAGGCATCTCCCTCTCCCATTGGAGTGACCCTCTGAGGTCAAGGGTATCCTGCCAGCTCTACAGCCTTGACGGTTCCCAGGAGGACGTCCTCTGCTTGAGCTGCATGTGGGAGTCCGCCCCCCCCCCAAGGTAAAAAAAAGAAAACAAAGACTGTGTTAGGCCCCACCCAACTCTGCCTTCAAGGGCCCAGCGATGGGGCAGGGGGGTTCAGTTTCTGAGGGGAAAAAAAAACTTCTTGGCTATTTTCTCAGCTGACTTTAAGTTTGGGGTGAGAGAAAAATAAGCACGAACCAGGAAATCTGGATTCCACGGTGGGTTCAGACACTAAGAAGCAAAGTGACATTGAGAGGACTGGAACTTTGTCATACCCCATTTCCTTGTCTGTGAAATTAGGCTAAATCATGTATATTGGGACCCCTTCCATCTCTCACTTTTCACTATTCTGCCTTTTTATCAGTTCAGAGGTGTCTTCCTTTAGTGAGTCTGATGAGGAAGGATGTGAAAGGGCCTCTGAAGCCCTGGGAGTGAGTCAAGTTCCTGGATGAACTGTTTTCTAGGTGAATGACCTTGAACAGGTCATTGACCTTTTCCACTCCCCCATGTATAAACCAAGACCAGATGATCCTGAAAATAAATAAATAAATATATATATATATATATATATATATATATATATATATATATATATATTCCCCCAAGTGCAAAAAGATACCAGGTTGATAATAATCAAAGGTGCCCACCGCCTCCTTAGGGTCCAACATTCTTCTTCAGCTGTATTCTAGGAGGAGCAGAGGCATAAATAGGACAGGTCAGGCTGACACCCAGCAGAGCAGGGGCTTTCCCCGGGCAACAACAGAGTCAGCAGATGTCAATCATTCAGGCTTCTGAATGAGGAGACCTGAAGTGGGCAGGTGGTTCTCCACCCTGGTTGACCCAGAGGCTGCCACCACCTGGAACAGTGGAGAGAGCTGTCCTCATCCTCAGAGAGGTCCAGGAGGAAAACTTACCCAGGCGAAGATAGAGTTAAAGCACAAGTTTCATGTTAGGAAACCAAAAATGTGAATCATGGAGACCGGTGCTCGGATTTCAGGCCAGGGTGATTGGCAGAGTGATGGTGAGACTAACAGAGAAGGAAGACTGAGAGGGACGACCAAGAGCTTAGTGTCCAGAGTTTGAGAGTTACAGCAGAGCACCCTGAGGGGTCTCAAGCAGTTGGAGGTGAAAATAAAGCACTGAGGGTCCATATATCTATAAAGATGTAAACACTTTTTCACGAAAAGTTTAACATTTTGCACTTACCACCTTAAGCCAATAAGAGTAGGTTTTGAACTAATAAAATATGTACCAGAATGTCCCCCAGATGAGTGCCCTCTATGTCCAGGTATGCCCAGTTACAGGGATGTATTTTATGACATGGGTGTGTTCCTCTCTCTCACTCAACTCCCTAACCCCTGGGCCACCTGGAAAGGAGAAGTGGAAGTGCATGGCGTGTAGTTTTGGGGGTTCATTGAAATTAAGTGATTTTTAGGTTTTTCATGCTGTGAGAACTCCCAATATTTAAGTCGCATCATTGCTAAAATCATTTCCAAAATGACTCATCAGTTTCGTCTTGACCATCTTTTCTTCTCTCCTTAAACCTGTGAGTTGCCCTTCACCGGGGTCCTGCAGTGATTCAAATGTTGGGTTTGGACTGTGGGGTTTTTTGCCTGGGCCCCTTGAGTGTAGAGGTCAAAATGCATCCAGCATAGGTCTCTTCCAACCCAGAAACCTAGGAAAACGTCATAATCCTAGAAGAAGAGAAGCAACCTGTGAAGCTGCCCACCAGATGGCGGGAACACACCTGACATCACACCTGAGCACGTCACCCTCACCAGAGAGGGAATTCCTAGCCAAGGGTCTCATTACACAATGGTAGAAGTAGAAAGGGAGGTGACTTCGTCAGGAGAGGGAGGAGCTCCTCTGGTAAATGAATGCGCCAGGGTTGCAGTTCACAGCCCCGCGCAATCTCAAACGCACTTCCCTCGCCCACGCTCCCAGCCACACGCCCCCACTCACACACGCTCACCCTCTCCAATGCTCACAGTGTTGGATTCCAACAGAAGGACTTAGGGGGCTGAGGCTCCAGGCACACAGGAAGACCCCGGGGAAACCCACCTGTGTTTTTCTGTCATGCTAACACTAGAGACCTACCCAGATTGGTGAACTACCATGAAA
Organism: Marmota flaviventris; assembly: GCF_047511675.1. NCBI lineage: Eukaryota > Metazoa > Chordata > Mammalia > Rodentia > Sciuridae > Marmota > Marmota flaviventris. Next base: position 167,549,506 of record NC_092500.1, read on the forward strand.
GACTGAGCCAGGAAGAGCGCACTGGGATCCTGTACCAGCCCTGTGATTTAAAGCTGTGACACACATCTTGAAACCTCAGTTTTCAAATCTGGAGAATGAGAACAACACTGCCCTACCATGTCAATTGGAGCAGGAAGTGAATGCCCACACAGTGTCCCCATCACAATCCACCTTCCTGTGTACCTGCTCCCAGGCGCAAAGGCCCTACCTGACAACATCGCAATGTGTGTCTCCGCTGTCACTTCAGAATGGAGGCTGGGTCTCACTTCTGATCTTCTGATAATGACCACAATGTCTAGTTTCTTATAAGAGAAAGTGAGATAGCCACTGCTTTGATTGCAGGAAGGCTCTCTACTTCATTGCTCTTACGATCTGAGTTAAGCTTTTATTTATATTCAAAAAAACTGTGTGACAATATTGAGATCTCTGCTGGATGCATTTTGAACTCTCCACCCTGGGGCCTAAGGGAATAACCCACAGCCCAAGCCCACATTTGAATCACTGCAGGACCCCACCACCCAGTCAAGGGCAACTCACAGGTTTGAGTGAATGAAGAAAAGCTGATCAAGATGAAATTGACAAGTCCTTTTGGAAATGATTTGAGCAATGATGTGGCTTAAATTACAAATAACCATGGATCAGGGAGAAAATTCGTCTTTAGTGACCTAATTGAGCCAGGATAAGAAAGGGTATAAGGCACTAGAAAAATTGAAGAAATGTTTAATTTGGAGAGCTACAACTTATCCCAAAAGATGGTGAACAATTATTAAAAGTAGAACCAAAGAAATAATTCTTTGCACCAAATGAAATAATTCTCTGATAAGAGGATTATTATGATAAACTGAATAGAAAATAATAAAATAAATAACAACTCAGAGTGTTTCTGGATCTTTCCTTGGATTCCAGGGAGCAATGTATACGAAGAGATAGATAATACTACCTTTTTTAGTAGCTTTTTATTTACCCACCCAAGAAAACATTTAATTTTAACTCAGATATGAAGCCTCCTCTTGACAGAATGTTTTAGAGCAAGTTAATTTCCATCTATTCGGTGAACTTGTCAAAGAACGTGTCCTTCCTCGGACTCTACCATTTTCTTCCATTGATGTTTTTGGAGCAATGCCAACAAGGGCAAACAAGAAGGAGGCCTAGAAATGCTTCCAATCCCCACTCACCAGTACTTTGAAATCCTGTTTAATCAACCCCTGCCTCTCTCTCCAAGGTAAGGTTCCAACACTCACAGATAGGGCTTGCAAACACATTGTCAGTGACAAGGAATCTGAGTGCTTCCAAAGCACTTTGGATATAAATGCTTAATTAAGAAAAATGACATGTGACACAGTTGCTATTTTTACCACCTAACGAGAACCCACGCACATTTTTCTAACATAACTGAGTTACAAGCCAAGAAGAAATCACCCCAGATATTGAGGACTGCACTTTGAATTCAGAGGCAATACATAATCTGAACTCATTTCAACTGTTCTTGCCACCCAGGAATGGACAGGTACCTTGAAAGATACCAGTAAGTCGGTAAAGTCTCCCCTCCAAACCTCCTCTCCAACAAGAATTTCAAACTTCCCACAATTATTCCCAACAAACACTAGCAGTCGGCAAAGGACTTGCTTCCCTTTTCACCCTGTCTATGCAAATCAGCATAAAGCAGATTCAATGCATGATTTAAGCTGAAGCCCAGCAGCGAGTAAAATCGAAAGGGCAATCAATGAAATTGGTGAGAGCCTGTAAAGCCCGGTATGTGGTTCACACAGCATCCCAAAGGATTTTCCTTGGGGATCTAAAAGGTCAGAATCAACTCTTCTCTACATATTGATTGGAAGAGATCAATAAAAGGGAGAGGTAGTTTTCACTTTTTTCTCACCTTACTTTCCAGTTTACCATAAGATCACCAAACATTATTTTCCCACGACTGTGCGTATAAAATGCTGAGATGCATAATCATGCTATCACTGTTCTCAATTACAATGGGCTCCATAAAGTTAATGTTGCTGCATCCCGTCTGCATAAACACGGGGAACAGCAGTATTGTGGAGAGAAACCCAGGGCTCCCTGGCTGCTGATTATCATTAGTGCAAACTAACCACCTCAAAACCCCGATTCCTGGCTCTGACAAGCAGGCTCTTTGACTTTGCTTGACCTGTGCTCTGGGCTTTGGGAAGGACTTCCCAGGTGAGTGTTGTAGCAGATCAGGAGGACAAAAATCTAAACTTGAGTAGCCAAATTGCCAAAATAGCCAGGAAAAGATAAAGGTCAAAACCCTCTCTCCCAGAGTCCAGGGGAAGGAAAGAGTCTGACGCTCTCTCCGATTCCATTTATTTCTGTATAGACATATATATCTGTTTACAAAGCATTTATGTTACCTGTCATTGTTCAACACACTGTTGGAGGGAGATGGGAGGGTAAATTCACATTAAGAAATGATTTTGCCTTTAAGAAGCCCAAAGTCCTATTGCAGGGACACGATTTATTCACATGCTCAACATAAAGTAAGAGGAACCAGAATAATCACTAAACATGTATGCCTGGTTCTGAGCGACTTAAAGAAGAGGAGGGACGAGGCCATTAAGTCCTCCTGAGGAGGCAGAAATGCAGCTGTGGCCTAGTGGACAGATTTGGGGTAGTCTGTGAGTCATGGATGAGAACAGGATGCCCCACAGTATCAGAGCTCCAAGAGTGGTGGCCTCTGGCCCAGTCTATTCATTAATGGCTCCCTTCTGAATCTCGGTGTGGTGGGGAGCACCCTGCTTCACATCAGATACATGCATTTCCAACCCCAGCTCTGCCAGTGTGAGCCCTTTGAACTTGGTTAAATGTGAAATATCTTTACAGCTTTATTTTCTTTTGCATCAAAAGAGTATCGACCTGGTAGGGCTAATGAGATAATAAAATAAGGTGTACACACTGCCGGCTCATAGAAGAAATAAAAATATTAGTTGACTTTCACTTTAGAAACACATTAACAGTCACATCGGTAGGAAGTACTAGTGTTTATGCACGCAGATCTATTCTTTTCTTCTGTAGCAATAGAAGTATGATTGGGCCCAGGCTTCCTAGCCAGACAGTGCACCTACTCGCTTGCCGGGCATCTACTTGATCCATGTGATTTTGTTCCTGCCAGTGGCAGATAAGCAAAAATGATGTGTGTCTCTTCCAAGCCTGGACTTGAAAATAATCCATGAGTGTTTTTCTCTTCCTGCTTTTTGTAGCTTAAAACCCATTTCTGACCATTGGATGAGGTCATGGCCTTAGTATACAGCCAAGAAACAAGCTTCAAGGAAACTAGAACTCCAAAATGACAACATAAAACAAAACAGACCCATCAGTACCAAATGAGGAATAAGCATCTTAGTTTTCTTAGACACTATACTCTTGGGCCTCTTTTACATCACCTTGGCTTTACCACCTAACTACTGCAAAATTTCAAGTTCTCCTTGAAAAAGTAGTTTCATTTTGATAGAGCAGATATTATCCCCACGTGGCAGATGAGCAAACTCAAGCCAAGGGCAGTCCAAGGTCACCCAACCTGCAGATACTCTCCTGTTCATTGGTACCCAGAGCCTTAGTCTTTGAGTTCAATAACTTTGTCATTTCTTATTTCTGAGCCTGTGAACAGAATTGTTCAGATTTAGGTGTTGGTGGAAGTTTGACAGGGTTGGATTTTACATTTCAAATATAGAACCATGATCCTAGATTTTAAATTGTGCTTCACATCACAAGCGGTTTCCATAATTATTGCTATTACACATGTTTCCACTATAAGATTGCAAGGAGCCATGGAAGCTGTAATTGCGACACAGAGTTCTGGAATCCGGGGCAGAAATGTTTGGCATTGGGGGTAATTTACACCCATAATGTAATTAAAAAGGAGGCAATTTGCATTCAGATTGGCACATTACAGTATATTTTTTCTGATTATAAAAATTTTTTAAAAACAAGCTCTAACAAGCAATAGGAGTGCTCTGACAATTAGTATTTTAGACAAGTGACACTGGGAAAGAGGACTTTGTAATCCTTTTCTGGAGTCTCAGCACTTGCCAAGAAAATAATAAGCTGTCTGTCAGATATTTTAATATGAAGCATGCTGTGATAAATAACTGTTTGCACCCCCCACGCTATTTTTGCTGAAAAGTATTTATAATTTCTGATTCTCACCTACTGATAGGATCTGCCTATACATAAAAGATTTGAAAGGCATAAACCTAAGCACTTGAAACAGAAAAAAATCCAAGTGTTATATTAACAAGGAAGTTAGGACTTAGGGTTATCAAAAAAAAAATTCATAGATCACACAGAACCCCTGTGTGTGGTGAAATGAACACCAGACATGGGACGGAGACCTTTTCACTACCCAGAATTCCTCAGCCACTTCTTTTAGATCTCTGTGTCTAATTTTCCTGCCTCCTCAAAAAAAGTGTATCATCTCACTTGACTGAAAGGAATAAGTAAAATGTTTAGGAAAAACAGTATACAGTAGGAACTCAATAAACACTCGTAACACTGTTAAAGCCTAAATAGAGAGAAAGAGAAAATTTAATAGTAGCTACTATTTATTGTGCATATTCTAAGACAACTTTATAAAAAGGTACTAGGATTGTCCCCACCACATAACAGAAGAGGAAACTGATGAACAGAAGCAATTAGTGACCTTGTCACCTGGGGAACACGGCCAAGGTGGCAATGGAATTCAGTGTCTGTGTAGTTAGGACCCAGCTTACTGTCTAGTCCCTTAAGAGGCTTCCTCTCCTGTATCCACGCGGGTGGAATTTCTGCTTTGTGCTTTGCCGGATACATCACTGGTGGCACTGAAATAAAAGAATTTTGTCTCAATTCAAGGATAAATGTGGATTCACAAGAGTTACATGTTCTCTTTACTCTAAGTCTCCAGTACTTCCATAAAGAGGAAGAATTAAAAGAAAAAAAAATTGGAGTCACCTGCCCTGAGCAGTCCATCAGAGAGGCTCCTACAACCTGGTCCCATTCTCTTTCTTGCTATGTCTGTGTGCAAAAAAGCACTTCCAGACAGAAAGAGGAGGGGTGTCCTACTAAGTTAATTCACACACTCAGCCAAAAGGAAAAATGATTTTTGTTTTTTTATCTTATCATTGAAGTAATTGCCTAAAATTCCAACTGAATGGGTCTATAATCATCCTCATTCTAAGATTTTTACTGCTTACCCGGAGAGCTGAAGCATGTCAGTTTGCTTCTTTTGCACCCTGGGCATATTCTTCCCTCTCTGACAAGTCTCCAAACTTCAAGAAAGAGTTGGGTCCCTGGCCAGAGGGCACCTACCAGTTTCCCTGGCAGCTGGCTGGTCTCTGCTTTCCCCTCCAGGGTGGACTGAAGTCCCTAACCCTTGTCAGTCTTGGCTCTCTCTTTTTTCTGTGCTGAGCTCCTTGTCACCCCCCATCCCTGCTGAGGCAACCCACTCCCTCCATATTCTAGCTGCTTGCAACTCTTCGAGCACACTGAACGTGCCCGTAAGCCTCCCTCCTTCCTACCATGCTCAAGACTCACCTGACATGGCACCACCCCCAGACAGTAGTCCCAGGGGCTCTTCTACCCTTGGCAGCAGAGGGATCATGGTCCAGGTGCGGTGCTCCTGTGACACCCTTTGTCTCTCTTTAGCTAACTACGCCTTCACTGCCTGAATCCTCCCTCAGACTGCCTTCATCCCGGCCAGGATCTGTCTCCCACAGGGCTCCTTACTGCCCAGCACAGTGCCTGAGACTGCTGGAAGAAAGTCTTAGGAGGAAAAATGTAGAACTTCATCCACAACAAATACTCATGGGCCCTCAGTATCAGGAGAACAATGTGCGAAATACAAATTCATACGTACGGTATGGCTTGGTGTCTGCCATTTTGAATTTTATAGGTAGTCAGCGAGCTGGGACGCTAGGTGAATGAGAAGCAGTGTTGATACCTAACTGGACCACAAGCAATGAGCTCCAGGGACCAAGAAATGGAATTCAAACCTGGAAAAAAATAGGAAGGGTTTGGATAAATGGAGTTTCCTAGGACCAGATCGTGGGAGTGCAAACAAGATGGACAAACCAGAAAGAGAAGCCTCCCTGTGATGGGATGGGATGGGATGGGATGGGATTGGGATTTTCAACAAACACATGAAGGCCTGATGTTGTCGCAGCCTGCCTTGTGCATGAAGGCCCTTGAGCACCTTGTCCACTCTCAAAAGCCAAGAGTATCAGGTTTACAGGGCACATGGAGCATGGCAGAGGAGGGGTCACGTGCACCATCAGGAGGAAGAGAAACCCTAATAAGCCATATGGAATGAGTCACAGTGGCTGAGGAAGCCATTTCATCATGAGGCAGCCAGGCCCTAATAATTTTATGTAATCCAAACCGAGGAGCTGATTGCCACCGTGACTTCTTTTCAAGGACAACTTTGGCTCAAGAAAAATGAGAAACAGTTCTCTTCCTTGACCCCATCTGATAGTGCAGAAACCAAAGCTGACTTATACAGATGAAAATGAGGGTGAGTCGGAACACTTTATCCCATAAATAACAAAAATGGATTAAGGCCGACTTGTCTCTAAGCAACCCATAAAAACCGTCATATAACCCTGATTTTAGTATATAAAATAGATGACCAATACGTTCACTTAAAATTATTCATGGCTGTCTCTTCACTGTTTCAATATATCTTAAAAGCTGCTTCTTTGCCAACGGCCCCATTTTAAACTTTTACTAATGAAGACTGTGGGCCAAGCTCTTTCTATGGCCAAGAGTCAAATGCTTATTATTACATCTCTCAAAGTAGGTTCAAATAGTTTGACATCTACAAAAAAGAAAAAATATATATATATATATATATACACACACACACACACATATGATTAAAAGATTTCATTTGAATTTAAATGCATATAAATGTGTATAAATACATTAGTGAATAAATGATATAACACATGGGGCTGGGGTTGTGGCTCAGTGGTAGAGCGCTCGCCTAGCACTTGCGAGGCCCTGGGTTCCATCCTCAGCACCACATAAAAATAAATAAAATAAAGGTATTGTGTCCAATTACAGCTAAAAAAATGTTTAAAAAAATGATATAACACATTAACATGTAGCACAAACTAAAACTTTCTAAAAACTGAGTCAAAAGTGCATGTAAATTTCAATAATAAATAGATACCAGATAAAACAATAGGTGCATGATCAGGGATGTTATCCACAGAGCGAGAACTCAAATGAATGAATAGATGCTCTTCAAAATTACATAGAAAGTTAACTTAGGATAAAATATAACAAAGACAAGTAACTCCAAGTTTTTGTTTTTAATGTTTTAATAAAGTTATAAATCACAAAACAATTTTCATCTGAGAAGATATCAAAATGTTTTATTTTTATAAAACTAGGGGGAAAAAACACAAATGCATAGTGTGCTTTGGATCTTCATAACATAACCTAACAGTTAAACAATAAGCTTTACATAGAGATTTTTTTAAGATGGACAGCATGGCCTTCTGATGACCATGGTGAGGCTCTCCCTCTAAGGTTGAATTCCTCAAGTCCCAACTTCATTCCACCATCTCCCAACTGTGTGTACACTTAACCTCTCTATGCCTCTGTGCTCAATTCCTTTTTTTTCTACAAAATGGGTAGTAGTTATCTCAAAGAGTCATGATGATTAGAAGAGATAATCCAGCCAAGTCCTGGCACAGTGCCCAGCATAAAATAAGCACTTAATAAATTCAGTTATTAATTTAACTATGTTGTTAATATCACCATTTATCTGCCTCTTCTCAATGTTTTTAATGTAGATTGAAACTGGATTTGACGCCCTACCAAAGAATTTTTTTTTTTTTAACATTAGCACTAATGTCAGAAAGTCTGAATTCTAGTTCCAATCCATCCCTTACCAGATGTTCGGCCTTGGACAAATCCTATAATCAATTTAATCAACTATAAAATGAGAGTAATAATTTGCCCTCTACCCTGTCTACCCTCAGTGTTCAGGCCAAACAAGAATAACGTTGTTTTGTTTTGTTTTACTTCTTGGATGTAAAATCATTGTTCACATATAAAAGTCTCATGCTGTCAATGACAATGATGGCTTTGGGGTTCATGGTATCATTAACAGTAAAGGAATAGAGTACTTGGGCCTGCCTGGGCCACGCTACAAGTTACTACCTCCCACGGCTACACACTGCGGGCCACATACCAGCCAGGAGCTTCCTAATGATGTCCATCTCAAAAGACCAGGAAAAAGGCAGACAGAGAAGGAGAAAAATTAGTATCAGACCAAATTAGGCTTTCCTGATTTATTATTATTATTATTTTCTATAACTTTATTATTCTTCATCTAAAGGGCCTTTAAAAATCTTCCCTTACAGAAAAAAAAAAAAAAAAAGCAAGGTAAATACCTGGCTAGAACCCAGGTCTCGTGGCATACAGTACATACTTTCTCCTAAAAATAGCAAATTACATATTCAAATGCATTTAGTTTACAAAACAGAGCATGGAATCATATAAACAGAAAAATTCCATCTAGATTTACATTACAGAGGAAAAAACAACTAAAGAAAGTACCTACATCATTGTCTCCCGGCATTTTGTCAGCTTCTACCTTCAGTGTACACATATATTCATTTTAACCGCAAAACTGAATAAAGTATTCTAAAAGATGTGATGCAGTTAGCAATCTAAGGGACAAGAGCAGATGATGATGGCGAGCCCATGGATCATGAAGATATTGCTTTTCAGAATTGCCAAGATTGTGAAAAGAAGATCCCATCCGGGAAAGTAAGATTCATTCATTAGGTGAGACTTTTTGACTTTACATCCCTGGGTTTAGCTGTCTTCAGAAATTTGATCCATAGATAATAGATCCTTGATCTGCTAAAGTTGTTCAAAGTTCATTTTAATTACAGGTTTCTAAACAAATAATTATGCCTCTTGCTATGTCTCAGGCATTGGTAAGGTTGGAATTAAAAAATGCTGTATCTAAAACATGGCTGCACTGGTGCAAAGTTACACGCAATGCAGAGTTTTAAAAATTCAAGTGCAGAGCATCAAGATCTGCCACTAGAGGAAATGCCAAGGTGATTAACAACACGCTGAAAATTAATGCTGCAGTACTCTTTAAAAGACATCCACTGAACTTTATTTTCAGTATCCTCTTTAACAAGGCTCTATTATTTTTTAAAATTCCAAGTCTTCCTCTTCTGGCTTTCACAGAACTGATTCACCGTGGCAGAGTAAAACAAGAACTCAACAAGCTCTGTTAAAGCCAAGAACTACATCTTTCCACATAAAATATGAAATTTCCAGAGAGAGAATTTCAACACTGATTCCGTTGTTATTTGGAACACATAAAGATTGAATGCATTAAGTTTTTTTTTTTAAAACTTCAATCCACTTTCTAAACTCAGTAGCTAAGGGAAAAATAAGACAATATTCAATGCATAAAATATTTAGCAAGAGAAACAAACCCCACTTCGGTGGCTTAATGTCAGAAAAGGGACACTGGTCCAGATGGATTTGTTTTAATTAAAAACAATAGGGACATAAATACATGCTCCAATTTTCCTGATAAGAAACAGCCTTTCTCCTCTGAGGATATTTTTATTTTGTTTTAAACATCTGAAACAAACAACAAAGTTAAATTGGCTTTTAAAGTTTGACATCCCAAGCCTCAAGTAGAAAAGTATAACAGTTTCCTTTTCCCTTATGTTCTAGTTCCAACGGACTCAGTTCCTAGCCTCCTACGTCAACAACCCCTTAAATAATCAGCAAAGGACAATTTATTAATAATTATTCATCATGAGTTTGAGAATCAGATCCCAGGCCAAAGGTTCAGAGGCAAGACTTCACAGGAGGCTGGGCAGAAGTAAGAGAGCCTCATCTTGGACAGATTCAGCCTACGGATTTGACAGTAGAGGCTGCCTTCCGGAGCCTCATGCTTGCTGCCGGGTCCCTACATCCTATCCTCCATTTCTATGCAGCCAAAAGATATTTTTTTAAAAGAAGAAATATAAAGAAATAGGGAAAGAAGGGAGAAAAATGCTTAACTATTTTATCTTTGTTTTGACCCAACAAAAAACACCCTTATGCAAAAAGTATGGTCCATTATCATTAAACAAACCCTAAAACAACTCACAATATTAACTTCAAGTTAACAGTTGCACTTTACCTACAGAAGAAAGGTAGAGGTTGGAACATGCTTTGTATTTCTCTATGGGAAGTGATTTGAAACAGACTGTATCTTATGAAACAACAAAGCAGAGACAATTTCATTAAAACTCTTACATCTAAATCATGTGTAACTTCCCTGTTTAGAGTAAATTACAAATTCTACAGTAAACTCAATTCTGTCAATGCAGCATGGTGAAGTTCGACGCAGCATTTCCATGCTTATTTTCTCTCTCATTAATATTTTAATAAGATTCTGTAGATTTTTTGTCATTGGGTTTTTATAAAAAATAAAAAGTACAAAAACATTTCTATGAAAAAATACTAAGGTGGTGCATGTACTTCAAAAATATGAGACAAAATGGGAAGAACGTTATAGCTTTGGGTAAAGAAGTTTTGACACTAACTTACCAATGGGAATAACCTTCAAATCACCTTCAGGAGAAATGTTAAAGTGAAAGGGTCTAATTTAAAATGAAACATTTTGTCACACGTAGCATAGAGCTTTCATTTTTCTTAAGTGGGAACAGTTTCTCCTTAATAAAGTGACTGTTACAATCCCCTGCATTATCCTGCACAGCCCAGACTGAACCGTACTTCAGGTGACATTGAAGTTACAATTTTAAGCTTAGAGGCACTAGATTTAGCCTAAGTAATTGGCTCTGATTTTGTTTGTACGCATCTCTTTCTCCTCCCTCTGTAACCAGTTGGAAGCTTAACAATTTTTTGAGCTAGTTTAGATACAAGGCAAAACAGGCTAATTGTGAAATTAGACATGTGTTTCCTTGTAAATGTCTCTCTGCAGAGTCATCTCATTGCCAAAGCCCTAAAGAAAACTAACAGCTGAAGCCTGCCCGGCAACCATGTGCTTCCGTTGTAGAAAGCGTTTTCAGAGAATGTACAACAAGAAACTGCCAGGGTTTTATACATTTTAATAAAAGCAGGAAGCAATACATAACTAAAGTATAATTTCTGCATAATTAGCATGTAGTATTCGCTAGATAGCATCCTGCTGAGTCCAACGCTGAGATCCAGGACTTTACAGAGGCAAGGAGAGACAAGGAGTCTTTTCCTTTGTTTGTCCATATGAAAATCTTGAATTTATAACATTCACACGTCAGTCCCCATACTCTGTCACCTGTCTTAACAACTTGAGGCACAGGTCCTCCTTGCCTGAGAGATAACCAACACTCAGCATCTGGGAGCAGCCTTCCCCCCTCACAGCCTGCAGTACTGTGGTACCACATTAATGAAGCAGAGCTAACTCCCTAAATTCATTCCTTCTTTTTAAACTCTCGCTTTCCTTTTAACACAAATGGGCCAAGAGAGTATATAAAAATTAAAAAAATAAAACTTCTGTAAACCTAAACCTTTTCTGATTACTTACTGATTCATGCAACCCTGTCATTTAATAAAATGGGGGCTCTAGCAAAGACGTTGTGAAAAGCTTATTTAAGTCTGGAGTCTGCTTTATAAGCAGTGGGTCTCGTCTCACCTATAACAAGCATTTCACACTTGGTCACTTGTGCTGTGGCCCCCACCCTGTCATTAATCTAGTATTCTGCCCTTCACTTTGCCTTGCTTTGTTCTGAACTTTTTTATCCTGAATTACCCCCAAAGCATTATCCAAAATAAAGGCACATTTTGACAGTTAGAAATGCACCAGAGAAGAGAAAGTCTGGGTAGAGTCCTTGTTTAAATAAACATGTTTTAAGATATGGAAAATCCATACCAAACTATTCACTAAAATCTAAATGGAGGAATATATGACATTTTAAATGGAAGGGGAAAAAGTATCTGGGTTTATTCAAGGTTATGATGAGTTTATTTGGCAACTTTTAAAACTAAAATTATTCAGATGCCCTTTCAATCATTGCAGTTACACATAAGAAGTATTGGATTTAAAGATGAAAAGGCAATTGTTTGTGTTCAAACTTAACATAAACTATATATATATATATTTTTTTTTTACTTTTCATCTCAGCAGATTTCAAGCTCCCCTTTCCAAGGTGTGTGAGTGTGTATACATATATACACACATATATGACCTTCAAGTTTCAGGCCTCGTATCTGCTGATTTCCTGCATCATCATATGTTAGAAAATTCAAAGTGGGCTCTTCAAGTGTATATATTTCTTTTAACTGACTTTAATGAATTTTGGTTGTTTTCAAAATCTGCAATCTGTTCATTGTGCCAACCCTGCATTGCAGAGAAGTCTTAGCGTGGGATTCCAGCTTGGCTCCTGCAAACAGAGTCACTACTCACAGCCTTTAATTGTATTTACTCGGGAGAGAGGAGGGGGAAGGGAGCTCCCTCCCACCTGCCAACCTGACAATCAAGGCCCGACTAGAAGCCCACCCGCTAGCAGAATTTCTGACGCGGGGCCTGGGCGCTGTCCTAGGTGCTGCCGGCGCCATGAGAGCACAAGCGCCTTACCTTCTGCCCCTGCGGAAGCTGCGGACGTCCCCCAAACGTTAAGCAGAATGTAGCGCCATATCCCACTTTTAATACAAGTCACTACCCCGGCCTGTCTTCTTTGTCCCCTTCCTGGAGCCTTCAGGGCGACCATTCCTCAAGGTCTTTTTTCCTTGTAGACACAACTCTGCACTCATCTCCGGCTGCCTTAAGACAAGGAGTGGGGGAAGGGGAGGGAGGCAAGGGGAGATGAGCATGGGGGAGGGGAGAGGAGCGGACCTGGGGGGAGGGGAGGGAGGGGACGGGGAAGAAGAAAAGATTGAAAGAAAAAGGTCCCGGGGGAGTAAGGGGCTCAGAGAGTAGGGCGGGGTGAGTGAAACTGACCAAGGATCGAAGTAAAAGGAGAAAGGGGCCCACAAAGACGCAAGGAGTGATTAAGTACCAAAGAGGAGTTAAAGCAAAAAGTAACGGAAAGGGGGCAAAGAAGAGAAAAGCGAGGGGCTAAACAGGTGGAGAGCAAGAGGGTCCGAGGAAGAGCTGCCCAGAGGGCGGGAGTTACTAGACAAAGAAACGGCGTTGGGTGGATAGTCTCACCAAGGTGAAAAATGTAATCTGAAGGTGAAAAATGGAGAGAAGGGGATTGCGGGGTCACCAGTGGTCTAGGCCAAAGGGAAGCTAGGAGAGGGCCCGGGACGCGGGCAGCAAAGTGCGGGGTCCGCTGCGGCGCTGGCCCACGTGGAGCGGGCGCTGAATCACTGTTAAGCCGGCTTCCCCCTTCCCCCCGGCCGGGTGCCCGCAGTCCCCGCCTCCTCGGCCGCCGCCTCCACGGGGCGGGGCCCTGGCCCGGGACCAGCTCCGCGGCTATATATTGGCTGCGGCGAGGCCAGCAGAGCGCTGTGACAGCCACACACCCCAAGGCCTCCAAGATGAGCTACACGTTGGACTCGCTGGGCAACCCGTCCGCCTACCGGCGGGTAACCGACACCCGCTCCAGCTTCAGCCGTGTCAGCGGCTCCCCGTCCAGCGGCTTCCGCTCGCAGTCTTGGTCCCGGGGCTCGCCCAGCACCGTGTCCTCCTCCTACAAGCGCAGCGCGCTCGCCCCGCGCCTCACCTACAGCTCGGCTATGCTCAGCTCCGCGGAGAGCAGCCTCGACTTCAGCCAGTCCTCGTCCCTGCTCAACGGCGGTTCCGGGGGCGACTACAAGCTGTCCCGCTCCAACGAGAAGGAGCAACTGCAGGGGCTGAACGACCGCTTCGCCGGCTACATCGAGAAAGTGCACTACTTGGAGCAGCAGAACAAGGAGATCGAGGCGGAGATCCAGGCACTGCGGCAGAAGCAGGCCTCGCACGCCCAGCTGGGCGACGCGTACGACCAGGAGATCCGCGAGCTGCGCGCCACACTCGAGATGGTGAACCACGAGAAGGCTCAGGTACAGCTGGATTCTGACCACCTAGAGGAAGACATCCACCGGCTCAAAGAGCGCTTCGAGGAGGAGGCACGGCTGCGCGACGACACCGAGGCGGCCATCCGCGCGCTGCGCAAAGACATCGAGGAGTCGTCGCTGGTCAAGGTAGAGCTGGACAAGAAGGTGCAGTCTCTGCAGGATGAGGTGGCCTTCCTGCGGAGCAATCATGAAGAGGAGGTGGCAGACCTGCTGGCCCAGATCCAGGCGTCGCACATCACCGTGGAGCGCAAAGACTACCTGAAGACAGACATCTCGACGGCGCTGAAGGAGATCCGCTCTCAGCTCGAGTGCCACTCTGATCAGAACATGCACCAGGCCGAAGAGTGGTTTAAATGTCGCTACGCCAAGCTCACCGAGGCGGCCGAGCAGAATAAGGAGGCCATCCGCTCCGCCAAGGAAGAGATCGCCGAGTACCGGCGCCAGCTGCAGTCCAAGAGCATCGAGCTGGAGTCCGTGCGCGGCACCAAGGAGTCCCTGGAGCGGCAGCTCAGCGATATAGAGGAGCGCCACAATCACGACCTCAGCAGCTACCAGGTAGGAACCGCGGCTGCGCATGCAGCCTGCGCCAGCGCCAGCGCCGCGCGCCCCCGATATTTGGGCGCGCACCCAGGCGCCCTCTCTGTCGCGCTCCCTGGTGGCCGCTCGCCAGTGCACACGAGCGGCGCACACCCAAGTTAGCGGTGGTCAAGAGTCCTAGCCCATCTCAGCTCCACCCAGCTGTTTGGAAGTCCTGACCTTTTACAAAAACGTGCTGCTTTTCCTCAATCACTCTAGTTTTCTAGCACTTTTCAAGTAGGGGCACTTTCAGGTAGTTGATAAATAAGAAACTTATTAGCATAACTCATTATACAGAAACGCATGTATTCTCTCTCTACTTTTCCGGCAGTGATCCCAAGAGCTCTCAAAATTGAATTCAGCCCAAATGGGGAGTGAGGAATAGGTCCGCTAAAGAGATTCCACACGCGTATTTGTTCCCTTTGAGACGTGTCTTACTCTCACATTGATTTTGTTTGTTGGAGAAAGGGGGCGGAGCAATGTCTGAGAGGTGTGCAGAGCTTCAGGGAGATTGGGGTCGGGTGGGAAGGGGACAGCAAGTGACTCTGAAGAGTCGCTGCTTAGAAGGATGAATCCATAGAGACTCTGTCTGTTTCAGGATACCATCCAGCAGTTGGAAAATGAGCTTCGGGGAACAAAGTGGGAAATGGCTCGTCATTTGCGGGAATACCAGGATCTCCTCAACGTCAAGATGGCCCTGGATATCGAGATCGCTGCGTACAGGTAGGGGCTTGCTGCCCACGTGGGCAGAACCCTAACCGCACTGCGGAGGCCATTCAGGCAGAACCTGCGGCACTTAAGTTAAAGCAGGCAGGTTGCAGGAGTCTCCTTGCTTAATTAAGAATTCCTTGAGAATTGCAAATGTGGTTTTATCACTTTTTAATCCAGCTTTTAAAAACGTGAATATAAGTTGAAATGAAGTGTTCTGAATTTTGCTCGAAAGGGGGTCACCACCAATTGATTTCAATATCTGTGCATACATTTTTGTTTTAGTGACAAATATTTTTGATTGCTTAAAGCACAAGTGAAATCTTAGTTTTTAGTATTTCATATGGTGGTTTCAGCTTTTCAAATCTGTAATGTCAAGGACAAATACCAGGACATTCTATTTCTCTGTTTCTCTATTACAGCTTACTATTGCCATCATCTGGCTGAGGATAGATTTGATACATTAGAATATAGATACATTTATTTTTACAAATGTAGATAATGTAGATGTATTATATTTGTGTTAGACTATATGGTTTAGATCATATATCTATATACACACACATAGATATATATCATGTATTATACTTACCTACATATATCTAGATCTAGCATTTCATATGAGAACAGGAACATGTAGAACTAACTATATGATCTGTTTATAGATAGATCAATTACAGATCTCCTAATTGATGAGACCTTGTTGTTGATGACTAAATTTGAAGTACAAAATCCTTGATCAAACAGTTTTTCCTACTACCAGTAGGTAAATATAAAATGATAAGAATAAACTGCACTCTCTTTTCAAGGAAGTTAAATCATGATATTAAATTGACAATTTTGATAAAAATCGCAAACCAACTTATTAATTGATACATCCATATTAGCACCTAGCTATAATTTGATATAGCTTTACTTCTAAAATGTGCTTAATAGTTTTGTGAAATATTTTGAACATTATATTTGTTTTAAAACAATGAGTACATATCCTTGAGAGTCCAAATGCTCAAGAAGGTCACTAATGGTTTGGGTTTTGTTTTGGGGGATGGTGGGGGGTGGCTGCTAAGGAACTTTTTAGCATATTCATATTGCACCAAATGAACTGCTGCTGCAGACCAAGGCTTTGGTGGCTGGGTGTGGTTAGTGGACCACTGGGAGTGGTTAGTTACTGCAGCAGGCAACCAAACGGCTGGCAGTTCAGAAGAATCTGTCTCTTGATGACAGAGTATAACAGTGAAATGACAGCAGGCCCTACACTGGCTCGATGGAATGTTTTCCTTATGTGATTCTGTTTATTCAAAAGCAGCTACTACAACATTACCCATAATTAGTGAGGCTCAGAAGGCCGATGAGATTTCGGTATGTCTTGTCTTCTTTTTTCCTTAGAAAACTCCTGGAGGGCGAAGAGACCAGATTTAGCACCTTTGCGGGCAGCATCACTGGGCCTCTGTACACGCACCGGCAGCCCTCAGTCACCATATCCAGTAAGATTCAGAAAACCAAAGTGGAGGCTCCCAAGCTAAAGGTGCAGCACAAGTTCGTGGAGGAGATCATCGAGGAAACCAAAGTGGAGGATGAGAAGTCCGAAATGGAAGACGCCCTGGCGGCCATCGCCGAGGAACTGGCAGTTTCTGCGAAGGAAGAGGAGAAGGAAGAAGAGGCGGAAGAAAAGGAAGAGGAACAGGAAGCCGAAGAAGAAGCCGCACCTGCCAAAAAGTCTCCAGTGAAGGCTGCAGCCCCTGAAATCAAAGGAGAGGAAGAGGGGGAGAAGGAGGAAGAGGAAGGCCAGGAGGAGGAAGAGGAGGAGGAGGAGGGTGCCAAGTCCGACCAAGCTGAAGAGGGAGGGTCTGAGAAGGAAGGCTCTAGCGAAAAAGATGAAGGTGAGCAGGAGGAGGAGGGGGAGACGGAGGCAGAAGCTGAAGGGGAGGAAGCCGAGGCTAAGGAGGAAAAGGCTGAAGAAGTGGGTGCCAAGGAGGAGCTGGGAAAGCCAGAGAAGGCCAAGTCGCCGGCGCCCAAGTCTCCAGTGGAAGAGGCGAAGCCAAAGGCTGAAGGCGAAGTGGGGAAAGAGGAAGACCAGAAAAAGGTGGCCAAGGAGGCCCCCAAGGAGGAGAAGGTAGAGAAGAAGGAGGAGAAGCCAAAAGATGTGCCAGAGAAGAAGAAAGCCGAGTCCCCAGGGAAGGAGAAGGCTGAGTCCCCAACAAAGGAGAAGGCTGAGTCCCCAGCCAAGGAGAAGGCTGAGTCCCCAGCCAAGGAGAAGGCTGAGTCCCCAGCCAAGGAGAAGGCTGAGTCCCCAGGAAAGGAGAAGGCTGAGTCCCCAGGAAAGGAGAAGGCTGAGTCCCCAGGAAAGGAGAAGGCTGAATCCCCAGGAAAGGAGAAGGCTGAGTCCCCAGCCAAGGAGAAGGCTGAGTCCCCAGCGAAGGAGAAGGCTGAGTCCCCAGCGAAGGAGAAGGCCCCAGAGGAGGTGGTCAGCAAAACCCCAAAGGTGAGCTTGGAGAAAGATGCTAAAGAAGAGAAGCCTCAGCAGGAGAAGGAGAAGGTGGAAGAGGAGGGAGGGGGTGAGGGGGAAGGGAGCGACCAGGGTGCAAAGGAATCCAGGAAGGAAGACATAGCGGTCAATGGGGAGGTGGAAGGAAAAGAGGAAGAGCAGGAAACCAAGGAGAAGGGCAGTGGGAGGGAAGAGGAGAAAGGCGTGGTCACTAACGGGCTAGACGTGAGCCCCACAGATGAGAAGAAGGGGGACGACAGAAGTGAGGAGAAAGTGGTGGTGACCAAGAAGGTAGAAAAGATCACCAGTGAGGGGGGCGATGGTGCTACCAAATACATCACTAAATCTGTAACCGTCACTCAAAAGGTCGAAGAGCATGAAGAGACCTTTGAGGAGAAACTAGTGTCAACTAAAAAGGTAGAAAAAGTCACTTCACACGCCATAGTAAAGGAAGTCACCCAGAGTGACTAAGATTCGAGTCCATTGCAAAAAGGTTAAGCCATATGACAATTTCAAAATGCATGTGATTGACAGCTTCAAAACAGAACGGGTTCTCCCATGGGGGCTCCAGACATTGTATTTTACTTTGTGCAATATGAGGGAACTGCATGCAAGCTCAGGGTGCTCCCTCCTCAGTCTTTGGGGGATTCAAATGCATGATATTGTATGTACCTGGGGAATTTGCCAATTTCCCAAGCTGTTGGAAGGGGGGCGCTCAGGGGGGGGATGTCTTGAGATGTATTATGCAAAGTACCAACTGAGCCAAAAATAATAAATGAAACACAGAACTCTCTTAGCCTTAAGAAAGCTATATATGAATAATTATGTTTACCTCACTGGTGCATTTAAAATGGACTTTTGTTCATGGGAGAACCTCGCTGACATGCACAGTTTGCAACCTTATGTTGATCGATGTTAAACGTCACAGCAGTACTTGCTCAATAAAGGTCATATTGGAAACATAGTCGATTGCTTGATGTTGTGTCATTTCACAGTGAAATCTCTGCAACCTGAAGCTTTCTTTCCCTGAAATAGATCATGGGTGGGAATTGTGAGGGAACTAGACTTCTTACCACCATTTCCCTGAGAGTGTCTACTTGGAAGACGTAATTGCTGAAGGTGTTTTCGGGTGTCCAAATCTTTATTTAACCCAAGCCTCATTCTAAAAATTTTAAAACTATATTCCTGCAATAGAAATAAAAGCACTCGATTAAAAAAAAAAAAAGAGGTTTGGTGGGATAGAAGTCTCCCTGTTTCCATCTCCAGACAGAACTCAGAGAACTTCAGATGGGAGGAGCAATAACAGGGTTTTTCCTTGTGCCATGGGGGTTAGTCACAGACCAAGGGTACTGTGGCATTAGCTCTGTCCAGAAGGAATAAGGCTAAAATCACTAACACACCTCACAGGACATAGCCACGCCCCAGGGTCATGCTCACACATGCACACACCTGAATCTCTGGTTCTTGATTTGGCCAGTAGAGAGTTGTATTTCTATTGTTTTACTAATGGGGGAAAAACAATGTCAAAAGTAAATAAAGCATCCTCCTTGAGAAAAGAAAGACAAAATTCTCTGACACAGGCAATAAGTGTTTTTAGACCACAGAAATCCTGCATTCCCTTTTCAAAATATATTTGCTTTAAAACTTCACAAGTGTTAATTAGGATATTACCTTTTGCAAATGCTAATTTTTATTATTAATAAGATCAACCCAGTGATATAATCCTTAACATGCTTTTTAGTGGTCTATCAAGATATTCCAATTTTAAAGCCTAAAAGTAGCCAGGAACATCACTGTTAATAGCAGTTTTTGCCGTGATGACTCCTAGTCATTTAACCATTCACAAATAATACAATTTTTTCTATATCTACATAACACCTGTACAATTATTTATTTGCATCTTTTAAAATGACTCCTTTTATATTAAAAAGCTAATTTTTCTGAAGTAATAATGTCCATGATACCCAAGGTAAAACAGGATTATTTAAATATAATCAGGAAAAGGGACCCTGTGTTGAATTGAAAAATAAAAAAGAGCATATTGGAAGGATAGCAGGTAAGTTCTATAATGAGAAGATCAGCAGAGGGAGCAGGTGCTGAGAAGGAACAGCCTCCCAGAGACAAAGGACACTGGAATCATCACATATGGGTCCAGTTGAACTCAAACTTCAGTGTTGCTTCATTGAAATTTTAGGAACAGAGTGTCATATATTTGTCTCCCATGTTGAGCACCAAAAGGAGGAACACCTTGATTGACAATCTCACCAAAACTGACTCCAATGATGGAAAAGCAAGTTTCCCCACAAAAGGTCGAGAACTGTTATCAGAAATGAGAGCAGGGACTGTACATGGTCTGTATACATTTTTTAAAATATCTATTAAATATACAAATATTACTATAAAAATCCCCTCTTGCTCCTAAAATCATCTCACTAAATGAGAATACTTGTGCTAGTCCCTGGAGCATAAACACCCCCCCACACACATACACCCTTTTGTAGCATATACTGTTTAAAAATGGTAAGATCAATCAACATAACTCTCAAAACCAAAAAATAAAGACTTATCTCATCAGCACTAACTTTTTCAGCTCTTTTTCCCCTAAGAATACTTCTATGTATTCTAAAAGACAAAATCATTATTCTGAACTCTTTAAAAATAATAGAACAACATTCTTTTGATGTCATGCAAATATTTCCAAATAAATCCAATTGCCTGCTTGATTAATGAAGTCAACAGATGTTACTAAAGACTGGGGTCTAGAAATAACAATGGTCTTCTTTTCTGGAATTACTTATTCTGTTGTCAATGCCAACTGTTACACTATTATTTAAAGAGAAAGCAATTTGAAATTCATGTTTCCAAATATATTCAGTGATGACAGGAAGAACCGGCATTTAAGCTAAGCACAAACCAGGAAATTAGAGTACCCTCTCTCTGACTGCAGTCAATATCTGGCTTCAATGCCATTAAGCCATTGAAAATTAGAATTTCTACTTTGCCAGTAGATTGCTTTAAAGATACTATTTCATTTTATACAATGTGAAATATCTCAAAGCTATTTTTTCTCAAATTTTAAATATAAAGAAACAAAAAAAATTAAAGTCTTTCTCTGGGTCACACACACAGTAGATGATGGACCTGGGATTTTACACAGAATACATACTCCTAGCCCCTATACTCTGCTGCCCCTCCAGCACATCCGAGTGCCACCTCACTTTACTGAAGTTCAGTTGTGGTTATTTCTTTTTTTGTCAGACTGAAAGAAAGTAAACAGAATCATGCCTTCAATATGTTATTTGTTTAAATATATCTTTAGTTGTTGATGGGCCTTTATTTTATTCATTTTTTTATATGTGGTGCTGAGAATCAAACCCAGTGCCTCACACATGCTAGGCAAGTGCTCTACCACTGAGCCACCACCCCAGCCCTCAATATTTAATTTAACGACCATCTATCTGTTCACGGTCTATGGCACTGTGAGAATAAATACTTAGATACAAAATATGCAGTGATTCCTTCTACCACACAGTTTGCAATGCACAAAAATGTGGCAAATACTTTTCTTACAGTAACTTTTATATTCAATTTTTTTTAAAAAAGGAAAGTGCTATTTCTAGTGCATTTCTTTCTATTGCCAGTCAGTGCAGAGACAGTATTAAAACATGAGGATATTCATTTCCACAACAAATAGGTTGGTTGTTCCAGTTTGGAACAAGTTCTTTTTTTCCTAGTGGTTTATATAATTTACCCAAAGGAAAACAGGAGCTATTTTTAAGTGAATTGTTTTTTTAGGTCTACACAAAATTTCTCCCTTTCCAGGGCCCCTCTAGAGGAGTAGAACTTTGACAAAAGTATTGGACTAGAGTTCAAGTCCCAATCCTAGACGGTAAAGCTGTGTATCTTGGGACCATTGCTGCCTCATTTCCTCAGCTGTGAAGTTTGGCTGCTGAGGCAATTCAGGGAGATGACATCCATGATAGTACCTAGCACTGTCACAGGCACATAGTAGTGCTCAAAAGCATTTGGTGAACATATTCAATTTTAAATTGGATCAAAGCTATAAGTACAGACTTTAATTAGAACATAAGAAAGGAATTGTTCCTTTAATTTCCTTACATGTGATTTCAATACAAATTCTAATTACAATGTTTATAAAGTGATGGACATATCTGTGGAGGTATATAGAACATGACTATCTGAAACTAAAAGGAAGCTATCCTCTTTTTCCTGCAAGTTTCTTTCTAATCAGGGTTGTTTAGTTGTCTCTGAATTGGACTTCTGAATGGCTTAAGTCAAATTGCAAATGTAGAACTCATCAAGTCTGACAAACAGCAGGTATCACTAAATAGAAAATTCTCACTGCCATCATCGTCATTATTACTACTAGTTAAAAATCAGTAATGAATACAGTCATGTTATTTTTATTAGATTGCTGTGTCTATAAGAGATGCACACAAAAGCTCAGCTTTAACAGAGGTCAAGAAGTGGAGGAATAGATATCTTTGCACTAAGATTTACTTTCTATATGCACATAGAATCACAGCATCCTCGAGGTTGGATTAGCTTCTAATATTTAACCCACTTTTCTCATGTCTACAAGGTTGTTTCCTAACCCACAGCTGAAGATCCACAGGGACAGGGCGGCACATTGTGGAAAGCTATCCCAACCAGCAGCTTTGACCATTTGCAAGGTCTTCTGTTGGCTGCTCTAATCTCTGACCTCACCTACCTTTCACCCACTGGTGCAAGTCTGGGGAATCCTAGAATTCCTCTTCCCTACTCCCTGGAATGGATGTTCAGAGAGATGAAGACCTGGGCCCAAATCCAAACAATTCCTAACAGTAATGCCAATTGTATTTACTACCTACCAAGAGGTTTTAGCACTTTCTCTATAATGAATCATTGAATCCTCATAACAAATATATATGTTATTATTTTCATCACTATTTTCTGCAAAAGTTTGGGCAAAAGGAACCCAGGTCCTTCTTATATCACACCCATGCCTTTTCTCCTATATATTTTATAGACTAAGAACAGCAAGTATATATAATTATTCTTGCTCATGCTTGGAATGCAGCTTCTACCTGTTGGGCCTAGACTGTCCTAAATGGTCCCTATTCTCCAGTTTTTAGTTCGTGGAGAAATTAACTGACTTTCAGGACGTACTACTCTAAAACATTGTTACATAAATGGCAGAAATATCACAGTCAACAATCGGTTCCCCTGGGTGACAGTGCAGGTTCCATTATCCTGTGCCTGCGTATATAACATTATTTTGTGGAATCCTCTTTACCAGAAATAATATATTAAGATTCCAGTTGGTGCCTGAGGCATTACATGTCTCTCCTCTCTCTCTCTCTCTCTCTCTCTCTCTCTCTCTCTCTCTCTCTGCCTTTCTTCATTTCTCAGACTCCTAAGGAGGCAAGGAGCTAGTAGATAAATGCTTTTCTATTCACCTGCAATGCAGAACTGGTTCCACAGTAGCATGTATCTGTCATCTTTGACCAACACTTTGTTCCTTAACGATGGTGACAAGGGAAGTATCTAGGTTGGATCTAAATAATGGACTATCAAATGAAGTTATTTCCATGCATCAGCAATAGAAAACATAAAAGCATGCCTTGAGTGCAACATGTCAGAAATTTGGACAAATTTGGATATGTCATTTCAGTGTGTCACCCACTGTCATCTGTTACTCTCCTAATTTGAGATTAAATTTCCCCTGCTAGGCATTACTGATTACCAAGCTTAGTAACCACCATGTCCCTGTGAAAGCAGTTAACTATGTCCACCCACTGAGTTCAGTCCCTTGGCAGATTAGGATGAGTGTTACAATTAGCGGGAAATCATGTGTGCATGACATTTGGAGAGCTGAGGCCCATCTCCATTCTTCATCAGTCACCCAAGAAATATGCCACCAAATCTCTCAGAAGAAGAAGAAGCAAACTGCTTTGCCAATATTTTGTCAGGGATATGCTCAGAGACTTTTCTCCAGAAAGCAAATCCAGAGATACCAAGAACAAAGGCAAAGAAGAGAAAGTAAATGAATTCACCCAAAGTAGCTGCTTCTTCCTCCCATTTATTAAAAAGACATGAATGAGCTCTTACTGGAAAGAAAAAGAAGACTGGTTAAAAAATGAGAATGGTTAATAGCATTAAGAGCTCGTACCTTGCCTATATTAACACCCTATAACTCCATGTGTCACCTAGAAAAAAAAATGTATATATGTGCATATGTAAAATCCACTGCCAATTAACACTCCATCCATGGCAGGGTTCACCATGCCATTCCTGAGACATTTCATGACACTGGCAGGGAAGACCCACAACCCTTCCATCAGTACCAATACCTGCCCCTCTTGGTTCTCCAAGACAGCAGCAGCACAAACCTCCAGCTTGTCTGTACAAAGGCTGAGTCTGAAATGTCACATGGGTAACCTCTTGGGGTACCACAACCTCTGTTTCATGTTATTTCCTTGGTTCTTCCCTCCAAATCTGTGCAAGAAATCAAAACAATCCTGGAAGAACAATACAGCTTTTTAAAAGATAGATTTTGGTGTTCAATTAGGTCTTGGTATCAAGAGAAGGGATCTCAACTACTCCATATCTCATTCTCTAGAAAAATTATTATTCCAGATTCAAAGAGGCCCAACGTGCAGTGCCACCAACCAAGGCAGAGGCCCCCAGGGCTGTGGGCTAGGCTATTCCAGATCTGAATCAATACAAGGGCATCTGACCAGCCTGGAGAAAGAGACCATGATAGAAAACGGATATAAGGGCAGCAGGTGATCAGAACACGGCTGAGTGATGGGGCCAGGAAGCCCAGCATGAACAATTCAAACTCCAGTTTTACCCACTCAAAACCAGGGCTCAATGAGGAATTTTAGAACAAACCCCTGCCAAGAAAACCAGTTTCTTGTCGGAACCAATAGCACTTCCTTACTCTGGGCTTTTCTCCTTTAGTATTGGATGTGAGCAAGTCACACATGGTCACCCAAGAGCCGAGTGAGACCAGACCAAGGGTCTGTGCCCAAAGAATCAGAGGCTGCAGGAAGGGAGGCTACTGCAGAAAGCTGGTTATGTGAGTCTGCCACAATAGTGATGTCCTCCTCTAGAGCAAAGCCATCGAAACATCTAACGCTCACTCTCCAGTTTAGAAAGTCGCGTCAGATGTGCCATCCCGTTTAAGTCTCACGATATGTAGGACAGATATTGAGATCTCTCTTTTCAACCTGCAGAAACAGAAGCTGAGCCATGTGATTTATCTACACCAGAGGAAAGTCACCAGTAGGCCCTGCTGTAGTCTCACTCTAGGATCCTTTGTAAAGGAAAAGATGTTTTACTCTTTAAATTCTAAGCATAACAAATATTCATTGTAAAATACTGGTGTTATATAATATGGACCCACATTCCTGCCTCCTCAGATTACTATGATATTTCAGAGTATTTCCTTCCGAAATACCATGGTCAAATTGGATATGGCTGTGATCATTTTGAAAATTTCATTGGTAACTCATTTTTTTTCAATAACAATAGATTATAAATCCTTCCCCTCTCTATTTCAAATTGTTCACCTGGACTACATTTCACATGGCACTTAGCGGATCCCACCATCCAAAAACCTCCCTGACATCTGTAGTCACAGTAACTATTTATTCCAGTTGGATCAACAGCTTCAAAATTAGGTACTGTAACTTCCTCGAAATGTTTAGATTATAAAAATAAGTATGCCTAAGTGGTAATAATGATATTTACTGTAACAATGATCCTTGCACTTGGCCCTTTGTTAAAGACCTCATTTCAATGCACAATCAATAGGGATTTGTTGAGATCCAGCTTATGCAGGAGCCATGCAGCTGTAGAAGTGAGTGGTTTGGTATTTGATCTATCTCACTGACATCTGACTCAGCATGTGCAATCCGGGGTGGGATTATTTTTGTTTCAAAAATTGGCACTGGTGAAATACATATCAATGGCAAAGGTCAAGATATAGGTGGCAGAGAGCTGAGAAAAAATTCAAAATAGAAAGCAATTTGAGAGATGAAGGAAAGATCAGGAGAGGGACTAACAGAGAGGCTGGGGGAAAAAAAAAAACTGATAATGTAGCTTGGTGAGAAAAGCAGGCCCAAGCCATAGTGAAAAGGTTCACACACCTCATGAGAGTCCTTGGGCATGTCTTTCAGAGATGCTCAAGATCATGAGGTCAAAGGGACATTATTATCATCATACCTAATATCTGCTACATATTTCTTAAACGCCAGTAACCAGACTACAAACTTCACATGGAATATTTTGTATAATTATATCATTGTAACCCATGAGATTAAAAGTATAAGATCTCTTCTAACAACTAAGAAAACATGATATTAGAGTATTTAAATGAAACATCCATTTATCATCCATAAACATCCAGAATGAGAAGGTACCAGAACAGCCTCCAGCCAATTGCCTCTGGCATAAGCTGTTGAGCCTGTTCTATGCTTTCCTAAAAGGGACATGTGGCTTAGTCCAGCCCTGGGATCTTTCCATTCATTGTATAACGTTTTGCCAATATTGGAAAATCTTTGGTGATGGGTCTCCTGTCAATCAAGACAGCCCATTCCATTTCTGAACAGCTCTGGATTCATTCATTCATTCATTCATTCATCAAGTATCAGTAAATACAAATCTTTTATGAAACAGGCATAGCTCCAGAACTTGGAAATATAGCAGTGGACAAACAAAATCCCTGCACTTTTGTGGACTTCATATTCTTATAGCAGCAAGTAGGGAAAAACAAAAAGGGAAAGATAAAACATTCAAAAAGGAGATCACTACTTTGGGAAAAAAAAATCAAGTCGGAGCTAGACACAGTGGTGCATGCTTATATCCCTAGCTAATTGGAAGGCCGAGGCCCAGAGGTAGGAACATCACTGGATCACAGGCATTTAAGACCAACTGGGCCCATTGCAAGACCCCCATCTAGAGGGAAAGAAAGAAAAAAAGAAAGAGAGGGAGGGAAGGGAGGGAAAGGTGGGGTAAAGAGGTTAGATTTGCATATAATCTACGAGCATCTTCCCCACATACTTTAAGTCATCTCCAGATTACTTGTAAAATCCAATACAATGTAAAAGATAAATAGTTGATAGACTATATTATTTAAAAAATAATGACAAGGAAAACAGTCTACCCATGTTCAGCACAAACACACTTTATAAAATAGTTGTGATCCTCCCTTGGTTGAATTCACAGATGCAAAACCCACAGATACAGCGAGTTAACTGTCCATAAGGTATTATGGCGATATCTGTGACAGGTACACAGATATACATGCGAGAATCCATTTCAGGCAGAAATTATAAGCACAAGCTGTAGGCAAAAACATTCTGCTCAGCATGTTTGCAGAATAAGGAGGCCTGGTTGGCAGGAACAGAATGGATGAGGAGAAGGTCGGACGCCAGCGTCAGGTGAGGCTTTATCAAGCGGGGCCTTGTAGGCCACAGTAAGTACAGCTTTCAGAAGGGTTTGAGCAGAGGAGTGGCACTGACAGTTGTGAAGGAATCACTCTATGTCTAAGACAGAGAGAGCTGAGGACAAGAGGGCCAGGTTCAAGGCTACGAAATCATCTAGGTAAGGGATTTGGCACCAGGACCAAAATGGTAGCCCAATCCTGGGCCACTGAGCACATTTTGAAAGCGGACCCCATTTGCTGATGGGGAACTGAGGAGAATAACACAAAAGAGAAGCCAAAGCTGACTCCAGAGTGCCTGGCCTGGGAAAACAAACTGTTGGAGTGTCCACTATTGATACCAAAACCCCCAGGGAAGGCTTCTGGGGAGGTTTAGGGCAGAGGGAGGGAAATAGGGATGCTGGATTTGCCACCTGAAGTTGATTGCCATGAGACATCAAAGTGGAGATGGCATCTCAAGGAAAACCAAGTGCCATCAGTCCTGTGCTCCTTGTTTGACCTGTAAAAATGTGTGGAATATGTGTGTCCCCCCCACCCCCCGACCTCTCAGCACTGTGAGAAAGAGCCACACTGCTTCCAAACAGGATGCTGGTGATTTTTATTATCATTGAAATTAAAACCTCAACCGTGAAGAATGAAAATTGAACAGATGGGGAAATTGGTCCCCATATGGATAGTGGGATGGGGACAGAGGAAAAAACAAGCCAGAGACACAAAATGAAATTGTTGGTGGAAGCAATGCAATGTGGCATGGAGATGATGGCGAGCCGGGCTGCTTGCACTCTCCCTGTGACTATTTAAGTCTTTCAAAGTAATTTTCCTTTTATTTTGATGCTTCACAATCAGGTTGTTCCCAGCCAGAGAGATCCACCTTTATTCCCCAGAAATTATGACTCATAATTTCTCTAAGAAAAATGGCTGGCTTTAGTCCACCGCTCTTTAAATCCCAGATGAGGTTCACAACGCTCAGAGGTTTCCTGATTTTTACACTCATCCTGAGCCAATAAGTGACCCTACTCTGAAGTAGTGGAGCTACTTCAGGAATTAGCTACCAAGTGGGCAGTAATAAAGCCCAGGAAGAGAGAAAGAAAATGAGAGAGGGAGAAAGGAGCTCATGTTAAATGGTATAGACTTGATCATT
Source organism: Marmota flaviventris (assembly GCF_047511675.1). Classification (NCBI taxonomy): domain Eukaryota; kingdom Metazoa; phylum Chordata; class Mammalia; order Rodentia; family Sciuridae; genus Marmota; species Marmota flaviventris. Next base: position 167,577,895 of record NC_092500.1, read on the forward strand.
GTTGCACCAATGCTGTTGGAACCTAACAAATATTCTTCACTAACCTACACAGTACGTTTTCATCCTGGCCACCAAAAAAGATCAGGAATAATAATAACCTCTTTTTCTGGCCACCATGAGATGAGCAATTTTGCTTACCACAAGCTCCTACCATGATGCATTGGTTCAACACAGGCCCCAAAAATGGCAGGGCCAACTGATCATAAACAGAAACCTCTGAAACTATGATCCAAAATAAGCTTTTTATTCCTCTAAGTTGACTATCTCAAGGTTTTTGTTACAGTGACGGAAAGCTGACCAATGCAATATTTCAGATCAAAAACTTTGGAATCGTTCTTGACTTCACACACTTCCCACATCCAATCTTCCATCAGTTCCACTGTCTCCACCTTCAAAATACATGCAGGCACGTACACCAAATCAACCCGCCATCCCCATCACAGCAACTGGCCATCACTTCTCACCTCCATTACTGCAACAGCCTCTTAACTGGTCTTCCAGCCCTCCACAGTTATCCCTACAGCTCATCTCCTTGACACAGCAGCCAGAGCGATCTTTCTAAAACACAAGTCACGTCACATCCCTGGGTGGCTAGAAACTCCCCAAAGGCTTCCCAGGACTTTACCCCTTACATACAAGTACACATGTGGCTTTCCCTAGCACTGGTTGCATTCTCTGCCCAAATGCCACCAACAAACGCGCATTCTCACCCAACCTTCATCCCATTCATCCAACTCTATGACATAGTATAAGCTTTAAAAAAAATCACTAGCCTCTATGAAAATGGGAGATTTGTGTTGTAAATGCTGTGTCTCGAGGGCCTCGGGAAAGTATCAAGTTCTTAACAGGTACTCAGAAAGTCTCTGATGAATTAATCAACAACTAACGAAGGAAGAAATGAAATGATGGTATAAACTTCCTGGAATCCTTCACAAGTAGATCTGACCTACACTGGGTTCCTAAATCTGGCATTCAGCTGCAGAAAAAGCATCATGTCAATGCTGAGGAAAACTGGCCAGCATGTGGGCTCCTAGACACTGAATCCTCTGAGCATTGTGGCTTCTTCCTCTGCTTGAGCCTCTGAGGGTCCTGGGCTACTGGCTGCAGGGTCTCTGGCCAGACTCAGGAGTTCCCTGAGATTGATGAAGGGTCCAGGGCAATTTCTACCGCATGTTTTCTAACCAACACCGCCCCAACCTGGGAAAGGGGCAGAGAAAGTATTACACAGATGGATGTTACTTGAAGAGATTGAGGCCTGCCTTACGACAAATATACAGCAATGCACACCTTAAAGAATGGAAACATGAAGTCACAGGGTCAGGGTGCTCAGGAAGGAAAATTCTCCTCTGGTTCTGTCCTGCCCTTTCCATGTGAATTTACAACTCTCCCTGACAGGGGCCTGCGCACAGAACATCACAAAGGGAGGGGCCAAATGGCCTTACCACAGTGGGCCTCCAAATGGAATAGGAGTGATGGCCCTAGAGACTCTACAAAAGCTTTTTATCAAACCATCAGGGAGAGTGAGCAGGATGTTTAGAAGACAGCCACATGAGATGAGCCTTTCGTCTTCTTGCCACTGGTTTATAATACAAAGGGAGAAGCTGAGGCTCTGTGTGCCTCCCTTCTGTTGTAGGCTGCAGCCTCCAGCCTCCCGGGAATGATCCGCTCGCGCAGCAGGCGAGCGCGTGCCCGCGGCCCGCCTCCCCCTTCCCTGCGGCAGAGTGGCGCAGCGCCGGAGTCGAGCTTTTTCCTGTTAGAATCAGACTACAGAGTGGCCCGAGCCCCCGCCCAGAACTGAGAGAAAGGGCACTTCCCAAAATGACGCGATGTCCACCTTTCCCGGTTGGATCCTGGGGTCCCAGAGCCGCCCCGGGCCTGGAAAGACACCTGGATCCCTCCTGAGCAGAGCGAGTGGCAGAAGTTTCCCGAGAGGACCTTCCCCCTCGCGCTCCCCCACCCCATCCCTCCCTCCCAGGGCGGTGGCCGTTTGGTTTCCAGCTGGGGACCTGCAGCGGGCGCAGCGCCGCAGCTGACCGCTCTACCGCATCCTCCCCGCGCCGCCACCCGGAGAAAGATCCAGCAAATGAGGGTTTCCGGCGCCCCCCCCCCCCTTCCCCTCTCTGAACCATCCCATGTAGCTGGGCTTTCAGAATCTGTGTGGCTCAACCAACTTAAAAATATTTCAAAAGTCTTGGAACTTTTATCATTTTGAGGAGGGGGGTGTCTTAGTTATAAGTATCTGAGGGTGCGGTTGCAGTTTGCGCCTAAGTTGGGGATGGGGAAGATCGCTCACTGTAGAGGGCTGTGGGCGGCACCCACAGGTAGTCCCCAGACACACACACACACACACACACACACACACACACACACACACACACACTTTGTCCTTGTAGGATGGAAACAAAGAAAACAGCTGTGACCAATGACCGGGAAGGTGGGATGGTAGGTGGGATGGGGAGGCGCCCAGGACGAACGCACTGTGCAGAAACCCGGGGGCGTCACGTGGGGATCGCTGCAATCAGGGAGTGGGGAAAAGTGACATCTGGTCATCTTGTTTATTCAAGTCTTTCATCTTGGTTAGCTCCATAAATTCTCACAAGTTAGATTTCCTTAAATTACTTTTGAAATATATTCGATGATTCAAAACTCCAGTGTAGTTCTGAAACACCCTCCGGTGGGCTCCGTCCAGTTGGGAACACGCCCAGCTCCTCCCAGCGGCGCCGCAGCGCCGCGCTCAGGAGTCCCCGGGAAATGCGGGCCCAAGTCCTTCCCTTTCCACCCTCATCTCCCAGAGCGGGTGGAGGAGGGGAAGGGAAGGCATTCTGGAGCTGGAGGATACCTTAACCCGCGAAGAGGCCTCATCCCTCAGAAAGGGCGCTGCCGGGGGCGGGAGGTGCCTTCAGGTTCATTTCGTTTCAGTTCTCACGGAGCTGGGGCACAGTGTGGTTTCCTAAGCTGCAAAGGCTTCTGACCCCCAACACCTAGTCTCCTGTCTCACCTCTCGTGGTGCAGCAACAAACAAGGACGTGGAGTTTAACAACACATTTAAACACACAGCCCACCAGGTTGCCTGCTTTGCCCGAGGAGGATCTGTCTCTTCAAGGGCTGTGTCCCCACATCTCTCCTGTACCCGCTGAGGAGGAGCGCAGCGGGGCATAGGGGACATAGGGGACGACTCGGGTCAGACACTGCAGCAGAATCCTCCCGCTGCTAAACACTACTGAAGCCAGCTCTTTCCACTGCTCAGATGGGACAAGTGTTGGTGGAGGGCACCACGTGCGCAAAGCGGAAAGAGAACAAACCTGAACGATCTTGACTTCCCCAGGTGCCCCTACCCAGTCCGAAAGTGACCCTTTGGGGACCTGGTTCACACCGAGGTCAGTCCCACAGACACCCTGGAGGGAAACAACCTGCCCTGAAGGGCCCTGGGTTGGTTCCTCTTGTCCTTGGAACCTGCTGACTCTGGGGCCTACAGGCAAACACGTGATCTCCTCCAGGGAAGGTGGTGCATTGAACTCTCACCTCAATTTGTCCTCTGGTTTCAACCTAATTCTCTGTCTTCAACCGTGTAAATGATTTGTGGCTCACAGGTGAGATTCTCTCCAACATGTAACGCTTGTGCGTGAATGTAGGAGGGGGAACGTGTGTGTGTTTAATTAAAAGGTGGTGTTCTCCAGTGAATAAATGATTAGAGAGAAACTAACAAGTCAGAATGAGAAGATCATTTCCTCTTCTCAAACAGAGGTAGGTAGTTTTCAATGTAGGGTTTCAGTCTCTACTAGTGGGATAGAGAATAAAAACAGCACATTAGTTCTGCTTCATTAAAGCTTCCTGATCATTTTTATGGACATATCAGGAAATGGCCTAATATAGGAAGTTATAAAGATGTGGGGAGGTTATAAATTGAAAGAATGACATTTAACTAATATCAGTGGGATTGTTGGTCATCAATACACAAATGAAAATTCTTAAATATTGTTGAGAAACTTAAGCCCCATCTACACTATTTTTTTTTTAAGAAATTTGTTTCATGTTAAGGCAACTTGTAATCAGCATACATTTTTTTTTATTTAGTAGAAGTTTCCCACTTAAATTCATGCTTAAACTTAAAATGTATATATATGAGATATATGAAATAGGTGTGAATACATATCATACATATCATGTATTATATATTATATATCATATATTTATGTATATATGTATATATGTACACTAAGATACCAACTGGGATGGGTTTCACCACCCAACAAATGATAATCATAAAATTTTATCTTTCTGTCACAATTTACCCTAAGTCATATATTAGCTGCTATCATACTTATCCCCAATTAATAACTTGAGTAGTACATACTCCTTATCAAATGAGTTGCTGCAGGAATACAAAGGCTTTAAACTGTAGGTATCAATCTTCATAGAAAATATATATGGGGAGACATTTCAGGAGCTATTCAAATGCACATGTTACCCTTTGAACACATAATTCCACTAGGGAAAAGACTAAAGGCATATTTCAACAAACAGCAAATATGAAGGTATTTATTGGATGAAGACACTTATTGCCAAGCTGTCTATACCTTTCACAAACATGTTCTTGAATTAGAATACAAGATGCAATAAGGGTGAGTACACTGATGAGAACAGACTGAAAAAATATTTGAATCTGGAATTGTTTCAGGCTCTTTGCAATGAATGCTTGTTCTTCATGAAAGAAACAATCACATGTGAACTACCTTTTAGCAACCTCTAGTGATCTTCACCTCTTGATGTTTATGCCATTGTGCCCACCTACCCACCTACTTCCACACACACAGAATCAGGCAGGCTAATCTCTGTCCCCAGTAGAAGACTATGCTGGTGGTCATGTGTGATTCGATGTTAGGTCATGAACCACTGCATTTGTGGTCTTAGAGTCATGGCAGCCTTACTTTGGTGGAGGCCAACTACCGTGTTGTAGGATGTCAACCAGCTCAGTGGAACGACCCACATGGAGAGGAAATTGCCAAATGGAAGATCCAACTCTAAAAGGATCCTGCAGCCCTGATCAGGCCTTCTGAGCAGTTATCTCAGTCAACATCTGACTGCAACCTCACAAGAGACCAAGAGTCAGAACATCCCTACTGAGCCACTCCCAAAAGCCAGATCTGCAGAACTAAAAAGCTTTGGAGTGATTTACTATGCAGCAACAGTACATACTGGTACTAGTACATACTAGTACATACTGCATCCTGAATTGATATAATATTATGTAGTGAACAAAACATAAGGTACTGTTTACAACTTTCCCTCTGTGCATTTATGTTGTAAGAAATTAACTCACAAATTTCCTGAGTTGCACCATGCCATGCTGTCTCTATTGCCACTGCCTATTCCAATTCACCATTCCTCTTTTCTTACCTGACTGAAATCACATTTTGGTTAGTCTTTCTACTTTGATTCTAGCTTTCCTAGCCCATTCTCCACACAGGAGTCAGAGTGGTTTTTATAAAGCATAAATTAGATCATATTACCTTTCCTACTTCACTTTTCCAAAAGTTCCTAATTACAGAAGGAATAGAATCCCAACTCCTTGATCTCAAAGCCCTTGCCTGCTTTTCCAGCCCTATCTCCTACTGTCTGTCTCATCACTAATATTCACCAATGTGCTTGGGGTTTAGAGAAACCAGGCTTTGTGCTTGCCCTTCCCCCGACTTGGAGCCCTCCTTCTCCACATCCTCATCTGTTTGGCCCAAACTAAAGGTCACCTACTTATCAACCTGTTCACTTATTGCCTGTTTAACACACACACACACACACTCCAGTTTTTTTTTCTTTTTTTTTTTTTGCGGGGGGGGGGGGTACCAGGAATTGAACTCAGGGGCACTCAACCACTGAACCACATCCCTAGCTCTATTTTGTATTTTATTTAGAGACAGGGTCTCATTGAGTTGCTTAGTACCTCACCATTGCTGAGGCTGGCTTTGAATTTGCAATCCCCCTGTCTCAGCCTCCCAAGCTGCTAGAATTACAGGTATGCACCACGGCACCCAGTCAGATTCTAGTTTTTATATTAAAAGGAATAGGAAGCTTTTGCAGGGTTTTAGTCAAGGAGATACCCTGATGGAAATTTACTTTTCCAAATACTAGTCTACCAAAGCATGTGATTGAAGGAGAGCAAAAGTAGACACTGAGAGGATTGTTAGGATGGTGGTGGCCTACATAGAGAGGTGGAGATGGGTTCAAGACATGTGGCAGTGAAATCAGTCGACTTAGCGATCAATTAGACTGGCTTGAGGAGAGGAAATGGGAGGTCTGATGTCATGTGGAGGTGTCTGGTTTACAGAGCTGGATGACTGAGGAGTGTGGTCACTGAGGAGCAGAGGAGGATAGTGAACAAAGACTGGAGATGGGGAAGCAGAGGGGAATACGGATACCAGCCACAGTACCAAATTTGGTGGAAATTTTTAAAAAGACTTCAAACTCATTTAATTTAAGGTTTTTCAATATTTTATTATGGCACACAGGGAGAGTATGGGACAATGGATTTACTTCGACCAAGTGTTTCTCAAACCAACCAGCAGTTTCCATTTGGCTAGTTGTTTTACTTGTAGTTTGCACCTGTCTGAGAATTACCACATGCATCATCCCACCAGCATCAGTGTGAAGAGCTTGGTTTCTGAGGAGACTCCTAATCTTTACCCAGGCTGAAGTGCCGAGAGCCTTCTTGGTCCCATCCATATCATGGTAGATAAAGAAATATTTTACCTATTTGCTTAGTCACATATGTTTGACTAGATACAGTGCAAAGAGATCAAATAACGTTAAATGTAGACCACTTTGGTTTCAAGTGAAATCCATAACGTTTAAAGGCCTAAAACAGATATTGAACAAAACTGGCTGACAAAGCAATTGCTCAAAAACAGAAGCAGAGCAGCAAATAGTCAATAATTTCATTTCTATTCCACACCAAATGCAAGCGCAAGAGCCTTCATAACATCATGGTGCATGTGGATAGATGGGGTGTACATTCAATGAAACATCCAACCAGGTAAAGTATCACTGGAATCCAAGTATTTCCCAATTAAGACATGCAGAACAACTCAATGTAACACACAGGTATATTATCTCCCCCCTAAGTGACTGATAATAATTTCATTACTGGTATCTGTAGTTTTTAAAGGGTTAAAACTGTGTGGCATTAAATGCTGCCTATTTGAGGCAATAGAAGGAAGCTAACAACACACTGAATCATGAGCTCAGGATTTCAGGCAACATGTTTCCAGTGGCAAATGACCTTTGGTATTCTTTCTTCTCCTTAAATTACATGCTAATGTAAAAAAAAAAAAAAAAAAAAAAAAAAAATTCCTCTTATCTATATCACATGCTCAGGCTTCAACTTCTGACCATGTTAATTAGACAAAAATGTTAATAATGATGAATATGTAGAATTTCTATAATACCCATATTGTGTTATCACATACTAGTTTACAGTAAAAGATATACTTGTCACATAATTTCAGAATTGTCTCCTAGAAAGCCATTCTTCACATAATACAGTACACCTATGGGGGCAAAGTATATTGTTACTTATGGACTCTCTTACTTACTCATGTTCATTACCAATAAAATTTTTGAAGGAAGAGATTTTATGAATAGTCATGACCTAATTATAACATTAAGAATTTCCAATTAAAGAAGAAAAAAAATTTTAGTTGTTAAAATTTTGATTTTACCAAAGAAATTGTAGATCAATAGTCCACTTGTTTCTGGTTTATATTGGTGCCATCTTTAAGATATTTTAATTAAGTCAACAACCACAGCAAGAAATATGTCATTCAATGTAACTTTATTTACTATTTATTGCACATAACTCAAGGTCTTTAATTTCTAACCACCAAAGGTTCAAAGGACTATTTTTCCATGAAGTTTAACATTGACATTAGTGAATTCATTTATTCGTGTTGTGATTTTATTGTAAACATCTGAATGATTCACATTGCCATAGATCCTGAACTCATAAGCGTGGACCATGCACAGGCTGGTAGCAAGCCAGAAAGCCACTCTGCAAGCAAACGGATACTCTGCATAAGGAGAAAATTCATAGCACAACATTGAATGTCCAACCTAAGTCATCTCAGAATTATACGTATATTGACTTCTTAATTCATATGGGGTCTGGAACTCAACTGGTTGGTTGGTGATGAGGTTGACCTGATTTCGGGAGAAATTTTCCTGGAATAATGAGGGAAAGGGGGCTCAATCTTTCTTCTTGGTTGCTTGCTCCTCCCCAGCACCTTCTTCTTTCTTCTCCTCCTCTTCAGCTTCTTTGGTTTCTTCTCCTTCTTCACCTTCACCTCCTCCTTCTTCTTCCTCTTTAGCTTCTTCAGATTCTTCCTTGGCAGCTTTAACACAAAAAGAAAATTTACAAAATCCAAAGCCAGGTTAAGTCCAGTCCAACATTTCTGCAAAGGTAGGTTTTGGCAGTTATTCTGCATTATTCTCAGAATGCGTACCCCAAACCTCTGGGTTCCACTTTCCCAATGGACCATTCTCAGAAGGCTTGCCACAAGCCATTTGCCAGGGAGCACATATTTAAATGGATTACTTCCAGGTAGTGGAAGTAATCTAAGCCTAAGCTCAGTATCATGAGGTGTCTAGCATTCATTTTGGTTCAGATTTCAAAATCACCTACGAATTGACACTTTCCTACACGGGACACAGAGCTTGCGCAGGGCCTAACAAATACCCACACCCACTTTGCACCTAAAGTTGCAGGGGTTTGTCTCTACCATACCTTCTTCCTCTTCGGCTCCCTCCTCTTCCTCACCCTCTTCCTTTTCCTTCTCCTCCTCTTCAGCTTCCCCTTCAGAGGGCGGCTCGTCCTTGGCTTCCTCGGCCTTGGCAGCCTCGATGGTCTCCTCCACCTCGATCTGCTCTTCCTGGACGTGGCTGGTGTAGTAAGAGGGGAAGGAGCGGGCGGACATCAAGTAGGAGCTGGTCTGCAGACCTCCGTAGGCAGATCGGCCAAAGACCTGGGAGCTTTGGGAGTAGCCGCTGGTTAAGCTGCCCACGCTGGTGAAACTGAGCCGGGTCTCCTCGCCTTCCAAGAGTTTCCTGTGGAGGCAGATAAAGGGTGGGGTCAGAAAAACACCCCAAAAACAACCGATAATGTTTTGAAGGACTTGCTCCAAATCCATCACACATCATTTCCCCCAAAGGCCACCCTCAAAGACAAATGCAAGAAGCAGGGTTGACCATCAACAAGACTTAATGACTAGGGATTCAGTGACTGAGACAAAACAAAGCAAAAAAGCCCTAAATAGTCCTATTAAATTTAAAACATGTCAAAAAGCTAAGAACAGGACTTATTATTACAGGGTTAAATTCTTATGTATTTGTCTGAATACCTTTTTGGAAGAAGCCCAAAACTATAATTATTTCAAAGGAGTATTCTTGAAGGTTTCTGATTAGACATAATTTTAATTGTAATCTGATTTTCTTCCAAGGCTTAATGGTGGCCACCTTTACCCCCCTGATTTTACCTGTAAGCTGCAATCTCAATATCCAAAGCCATCTTCACGTTGAGGAGGTCTTGGTATTCTTTTAGGTAGCGGGCCATTTCGCTCTTGGTGGTTCTCAGTTCGTTTTCTAATTTGTTGATTGTGTCCTGTTGGAGATTTTTAAAAATCCAAGCATAAATCCCTACTGCGTTTATTCTGGAATATATTTGCAAAGGCCTAGTTTCTGTTAAGATCAAAGTGCACGCTTTCTATAAAATCTCCCCTAAAACTGCATGGTTTTAAATATATATATATATATATATATATATATATATATATATATATATATATATATATGTATGTATATCCTGCTTCTGAGAAGCATGAGAAGAAAAAAATAATTAATGGAAAAAAAAGTCCTTTAAAAAATGTCTTTAGTTAATATAGTCTAATGATCATCATTAGATCTCCAAAAAGCCACATTGCTAGAACAACTTTGTTTCTCATTAACTTTTCTTTAGTCAGGTCATAATCAGGAAAATGAATTCATTGTTTTAAAGGGGAAAGAACTAGCTAGATTTTTTTAAAAAAATGACTTTATCTAAAACATTTTCTATGTATCTGTATTTCTACTCCTCAGAAGATGGAGAAGCTTTAAAAAGAAATGGTTTAATATGAACATCACTAATGACCTAAAATACTATTAACTGATTCCTATATACCAGGTAAAAGGAGAGAGAGGTTGGTAAAAATTAGTCCTAAAGCATGCAGATTCCTAACTAATGAGAAGCTATTCGCCATGTTTATTAACCAATAGGTGCTGAAAGTAATGCGATTAATGCAGATCTGTAAAGACCGGATGTCACCGCTGGCTGGAGGCAACGCCCAACTTCCACCTCTTCCCCTCCCCCAGTCAGCCCCCTCCCAGGGCTGGGCAGCTTTCCTGCGGAACAAGGATTCAACTGCATCAAGCACTCGCCCAGACTGCAGTCACGCCCCACCTCCCCACCCCACCCCCTCCCCACCCTTACCAGTCTCCAAGAAGCCAAGTTCTACCTCTAATAGTGGCAAGCAGAGGCCTCGCCCTTTTGTACACTTTGTGGGCTCACGCTCAACTCCCCCCGCCCCGGTTTCGCAGTCCCCTCACCCCACCTGGTTTTGGAAGGTGTGGTACCTGCATAGCACTGATGTCGGCGTTCTGCTTGTCCTCTAGCTCCTGCAGCTGCTTCTCAAGGGCTTCGTTCATACCCCGGCACGCTTCGATCTCCAGGGTCTTGGCCTTGAGCAAGCGACGGCTCTCGGACACCTCGTCCTTGGCAGCGCGCACCGCGTCGGTGTTCTTGGCTGCGCTCTCGGTCAGCACCGTGAAGCGACTCTTGAACCACTCTTCGGCATTCTGCATGTTCTTGGCGGCCAGCTTCTCATATTGCGCGCGGATGTCCTTGAGCGCGGCGGAGAGGTCGGGCTTGGAGGACACGTCCATCTCCACCGAGATCTGTGCATACTGGATCTGCGCCTGCAGCTCGGCGATCTCCTCTTCGTGCACTTTTTTCAGAAAAGCGATTTCGTCCATCAGGCTGTCGATACGCTTTTCGAGCTCAGCGCGGGCCAGCGCCGCCTCGTCTGCGCCTTTGCGCGCCTCCATCAGCCGGCCCTCGGCGTCCTCGCGGCTCAGCACCTCCTCTTCGTAGCGCGCTTGCAGGTTGCGCAGAGTCTCCTCCAGCCCTTCGCGCTCGCCCTGGAGCGCCTGCTTCTCGTTGGTAGCGTCTTCCGCCGCCAGACGCAGGTCGCGAATCTCCTGCTCGTACAGCGCCCGGAAGCGGGACGGCTCGGAGTGCTTCTGGCGCAGCACCAGCAGCTCGGCTTCCAGCACCTTGTTCTGCTGCTCCAGCTCGTGCACGCGCTCGATGAAGCTGGCAAAGCGGTCGTTGAGGTCCTGGAGCTGCGCCTTCTCCTGAGTGCGGATGGACTTGAGGTCGTTGCTGATGGCGGCTACCTGGCTCAGGTCTAGGTTCTCCAGACTGTGCATCAAGGAGCCGGAACTGGACGAGTAGCTGCGGCGCACGGAGAGCGAGGAGGAGACCGGGGCCGAGTAGCTAGAGTAAGCGGAGCGCGCGGTGCTGTAGCCGCTGCGCACGCCGGAGATGTGCACCCGGGGAGTCTCCACATAGCGCCGCTTGTAGGAGGTCGAGTAGTACGGCTCATAGCTAAAGGAACTCATGCTGGCGGCCAGAGCCCCCCGGCCCGCGGCGGAGATGGGGGCCTGGAGAGGAGGAAGGACGGGGGAGAAAGGGAAAGGGAAGGATGGATGGCTGTGTGCGGCTCGGCGCTGGTCTGCACCCCTATTTATACGCCAGGAGGATTGTGACGCAGCCTGCGATCGATCACTGCGCGCCGGCCAGTGGGGGCAGAGCGCTGCTGCAGCCAAGGGGTGGATTCTGCGCAAAAGAGAAGGCGGGGGCGAGCGACAGGCAGCTGCGAAGCTGCGGCTTTCTTTCTTTCCGCTTTTCTCGGAGGCTCTGTATTTTCTCTGAGACCCCATAGACCCCCTACTCATTTCCTTTCTCTTCCTCCCTTCATCCAGCCTCGTCTTGCTTATTATACTTGGATCCCGTATCACTCGGATTTTTAAGTGTCCCCAATAACAGGTTCTGTTTCCCTACTGTCATCTTAGTTTTTCATACCCGGTATGATACCCTGACCCCCCAACTCGTCCCTTACCCACTAGGGACCCCCCTTAGTAACCCTCCACCCCCTTGGGGTTTATGGGAATGTTGCAATGCCTCTAGAACATTTGAGATTCAGATAATAGGCAAAGGTTGCAGGGATGCGGCATTTAGGTTGGGAAGTTTTACATTTCTTTGTAGCTGTTTCTGGCATTTTCTTTACTTCATCTTTGTTTCTCCTAGTTCTTTTTCTTTAACGCGCGGCTTCTCAGCATAGGGAACCTGCCCCCAAACACACACACATACACACATAGACGCACACGTGCACACACACATACACCGCAGCACTGCAGGTGTTCTTTTTAGCATTTCTAACTTTAGAGCAATTAATCAACCGGTTAGTGTTCCTAGATTTTTCTCATTTCTTCTCGGGGTATGAAGCCTTGAATGCTTTTTGCGTGTTGAAGTGTGTAGGTGGAGGAGAGCCGGGAGGAGTTTGAAACTAACCAGGCATAAACCGACTTGCTAGTCAGCGGTGCGCCTTGCAACCGGGGAATTTAAGGCTGTCTCTTTGTTCACCCAGCTGAATCCCTGCTTGATACCACCACCTCCATCGCATTAGAAGTTTCCTCCCCTCTTTTTACACTTGTGCGGCACCCAACCTGATGATTTCCACAAGCCCTGCAGGTGTCTGGTTTTCAGCAAAATGCTGCTGCGCGGGTGTGGTGGCTAGCGGAGAGAACTCAGTATCTAGACATCTAGTGCTGGGACAGACAGAAAATAGCCGCGTGAGTCCTCCTCGATTCCCTACAATGAATAGGTAACAGATGCAGTCAGGAATCCATGGATTTCCTCTAGGAAGCACCCAGATCCCTGAAAGAGGGGGCACGCCCTAATGCAGGTGGATACAGCCCTGCAGTAGACAGAGCGTTTTCACGCACGCATTGAATCCCTCCAGTTTCATAAAGAGATTCCAAAAATTTTCAAAAGATACCCAAGATTTATTTTTCTTAGCAAGCATTTAGTTTTTGGTGTGTGTGTGTGTGTGTGTGTGTGTGTGTGTGCGTCTGCTGTAGCATCTGATGCGAACTTACTGATTTGGTTTTTAAAGAGGCGCACCAAGGCGAAACGTGTTTTCAGACCCGCAAAGTGAAATCGCTTTCACGGTGACCCTCGGAGAGCGAAGTACTTGGAGCAGCGCCACAGTTTGAGGAAAGGATGGGCAAGGCTTATCCTCAGAGGTCCTTTCCGACCTTAAAAATTAAGAAAGAGTAATAAAACTGATTCTGATACCTCAGCCTCTTGGTGGTAGAGGGAAGGACTGCAGCAGAGAACTTTCACTGTCGTCTGGAAGGATGCGAATTTAGAAACGGTCAATATGGGTGGTTGAATCTATCGAGACTTGGTGAGCTCCGTCTCCCCAGCGCACACCTTCCAGGATCTCAAGACTAAGGTCACCAGGCTATCGTGAACCCTGGCCCTGGCAGACGCTAGGGTACTTACTCTGAAGACTTTTCATAGCCTGAATATCTTTGGTCTCCTCCATAAGCTGTTCAACAGAAGGAAATCCTTCCTTCTGTCAGGAGAGAGGAGCGGCGAAGCCAGAGCCTGGATAAGCCATATAGTGTTCTGCGTCCAATTACCCATATGTGTGTGGATGAAAGGTGGCAGAATGGATTTTTTTAACCTGCTCCATGTAAACCACACAGTTTCACACTCCGTGTAGGAGTCTGCAGTACACCACACCCTTGGCTATTCATGGATTCATTTCCTTTGTGCCAGCTCCCTTCCCCAGGAGTGTCAGGTCACCCTCAGAGTCCATCCGCATTTTTTCCCCACAGCTCCTAGCGAAAGCCCTTGACTGCAGAGAAGCCTGCCCAGAAAGGACTGGGGCGGCTGATGCTGCAGAGAGAAGAAACTGGTGGAGTACCTGCTGCTGGCCTTTGGGTAGCTGAGAAAGGAGCATAGAGGAGTGGGGAAGGGTGAGGCCCGCAGAGCCGAGGGGCCCTTTCCTTTGTGGAGCCTGGCCAATAGAGTGGGAGGAGGGGCATGCCCGCCATCTTTATGAATGTAGATCTCTGGTGTTTTTAAAGGGCTCCTGGTGGAGACACCTGATCTGCACTGTAGTCTTGCATGGGGTGGGCACTGATCCTGAGCCCAGCCTGGGTCTGGGTTTTGGTTACCCTACCTCAGCCTCCTCCTGGTAGGTGCCTGTCTCTTTTTAAATATTCTGTCCAGTCATCCTCCTTTTAAAATTCTCTTTCCAGCATTTTGCTCTGAAAGCCCATGTGGCACTTGATCTGTGTGTCACGGGGACGGTGAAGTGAGCAACTTTAGAAAATGCTTTTTTTAAAAAAAAGTGACTTTTCTGTCCCCTTATGATAGATGCTTCCGCATCAGTGTTGTTTATGTAGTGTCATTGTCTCTTTAGAAGACTTTTAAGTCTCATTACATATGTGTATTTGTTCTCCATGAAGCATATTCTTTATAAATATGAACTCAACTGAGAGCTGCCAACAAGACACACTTCTAGGAGATAAAAAGTATTCAAAAAAATAAATATAGAGGGCTGGGGTTGTGGCTCAGCGGTGGAGCAATCGCCTAGCACGTGCAAGGCCCTGGGTTTCAGCCTAAGCACCACATAAAAATAAATAAATAAAGGTATTATGCCAACTACAATTAAAAAATAAATATTTAAAAAATAAATAAATATAGAAATCTGTGGATGAGACCAATTAATAAAATTCCTACCAGTCTGGTTAGACTCAATACCTCTATAATCTTCTAAAGGACCATGTGAGGCCATGTGGTTGAAAAGCAAAATATATTCACCTTACTGAAACCCTTCATATTTAACTCTTTTAGAACCACTGAGAATATTTTACTTCTTTTCCAGTTCCAATAGACTTCAAAAACCAAAAACTTCAGAAGAGTAGCCCTGGTGAGTGACAGCTTTTCAGCTCATTATCCTAAAACCCTCTGTCACAAAGAGGTTCTGAATTGGCATTTGTTTAAAAAGCTTAGCTGTAGGCTGAAGTTTTTATAGGGCAAAGCCTGCAGAAAACTTCAACCTGGAGGTCAGGAGGGCCAAGTTCTCCTGCCAAGAGTGATCTGTGGGGATCAGAACAGAAGATGGGCCTCAACCCACCTCACCATCAGGTAGTTACACCCATGCCATCAAGGTCAGGCTCAGCAGATCAGTGCAGGAAGGGATGAAGGAAATAAATGTGGATACCTACCATGTGACAGGCATTTGCTATTATTTCATAATGACAAAATCCCTTTGAGATAGTTATTCAGAGGCCACAGCAAAGGCTAGAGAGGTTAAGTAACTTACCAAGTCACAGCTACTGCAAGCCTAAGCTCCACCTGCTTTCACACCAAGCGGTGCTCTGCTCATCCACATTTGCCACCTCCTCCCTGTCTCTATGGAATTTCGTAATTGCATGCCGCAGTCTCCAGAAACTAATGTGCACGTAATAAACCTCTCCTCTTTAGGGGACAGTACCAGGATGGACTGGTCTGTAGTCTTAATGCATATGTTCCATTTAAATAGACAATGTGGCAATAAACCAGTTATTATAGGTTTCCCAAACGTCCTGATATAAAATAAAATGAATGCCACCAGTAACTGGAGATGGGACTTTTTTGTTGTTGTTGATGTGATGTTGTAACTTCTTAGACACAACTCTCAACATCAGCTTACAAAACACCTTTCTAGTAATTAATGTGCTAAAATGCAAGTTGGCTGATCCAAACTCTTTAAAATGGCCACATCATGACTAACCCCATTTTTCTAATTAAGGTATCTTCATTTTCCATCTTCGTGAATGGGTATTCTTTGAAAAAGTGTCATTAAAATTTGCTATCAGGAATAAAAAAGAAAGGCAGGCACTCAGAGTCTCCTTATTGGAGTTTGTCATGCTTTCCACAGATCTCATAACTTTTTCAGAAGTACTGGGAATAAAATCAACAAGAATGTATAGTGTGTTGAAGCCACAGGTAACTTTCCTCTCTATTTTCTTTTTTCCAATTTATTTCTTTGTCTAATAAGTGCATCACAGAATTGTCCATGAATCCCCCTATGTCTTGGTAAATATGTTTAAAAGAAGACTTTCCTCATTTGAATATAAAACATGTGTCACTTTACAGCCCCCCATTTCGAAAGTGATGCACCATAAAGTGTGCTATGCAGCTAGATAAAATTTACATTGTCGCAGAGGCAGAAGAAAATGTCACTCGAATAAATTAAAGATGAAAAGCACATTTGCATTCAGAACACGTGCACTATTAGAAATGACAGGAACTTACTGCTGTCCAAGCAGAAGTGATGGCAATAGGTTTTGACCCCCAAATGCTCGCTCCACAGAACCAGCCAAGGCACTGGGTTTCCTTCCCAGAGGCCTGCTTCGAGTTCCTGGCCCTCAGTCACCAGTCAGAGGGTCTCTAGGGACAGCCGTTTCAGGCAGGTCACAATGATATCGGTCAGAGTCAACAATACTAACCCTGTTTGCTCAGTTGTGCTTTTCTGACTTCAAGGAAATACATGCTGCTTCTGCAATTTGGGTACTAATTGGCCACAGAAATATTCCAGGCAGCACCTGGATTTCTTTGCTGACCTTTACAGTGATTTAATAAATCAATCGGCGGCACGTGAGGTTTAATATTTGCAAAGATAGAAGGTAAGCATTTCCGCCTGCAAGAGACAAAGCCCGGAGGTTGGCTTGTCCACAGCCACACTGGAGCCCGTCCAGGGCAGCAGCTCTCTTCCTCGCCAGCACCTCACTGCTGCATGAATGCAGCAAATGCTGCAGAAGTGCAAATGGGCGGATCCCTGGATTCCTACAGTGCAGCCAGCAGGCTTCTGAAACAGGATGTGTAACGTGGGTGGTTGGTAAGTTGAACGTTACCAGTCTGTCCAGATTAGAAAAGTGAACCTTGCTTGTGTCTGAATGGCTTATTGATTGGTTACATACCTCATTAACTCATTCACCCATTGAGTCACCAAATGTCCACGCACACTAAACAAGGTGCAGAATTCTGTAAAAGTACCACGGGGCGTGCAGAGAGTTCTGGCACAGTCCTGGTCTCCACAGGGTTTGAAAAATATCTAGACTCAATAAAAAGAAACCAAGTACTGATGCAGACAACATAATGAGTCTCAAACAAATGCTCTGCTCCTACTGAGAGAAAGAAATCTTAGATAAAGGATACTTTCTGTATAATTCCATTTATATGAAATTCTAGAAGAACAAAACTCTGGTGGAAAAAAAAAATCAGAGCCATGATTACTTCACAAGGCAGGGCAAAAGATGACAGGGGGAACTTTCTGGGGTCGTGGTGTTGTTCTGTGCTGGAGAAGTTTGGATTATGCTGGTGTTTGTATTGGTGGAGATGAGGCAATGTGCCAGGGTCTATGCATTCCATTGAATTTAAGTTTGGCATCAAAGGCAAAAAAACTACATTTTCTTTATTTTATTTTATCATAAAATTTTATGCTTATAAAATCATATAAATAAAAAAATTTAAAAATAAATATAAAGGCATAATATGTAAATATGTTGCAAATGATTTTTAAAACAACTAAGCAGACAAAACCCATGCACATGAAATTTCAAAGAACTGTGCCCAAGTTAAATTCTAAAAGGCAAAACCCTTTATCACAAGGAAGAGAAGAATGGGAGGAGCAGTAATTGCTATGATTTTGAAAAAGAGATGACTGTGGACTTGAATTGACATTTCTGCAGCTGATTGCCTTACTAGATGCTTTGCAGGTTTCCTATGAGAGTCTTTTGGCTACTCTGTGAAGTGGAGGTCTCATTGTTATTCTAAAGATGGGTAGATATAGTCTTTCTATTAAGTCCCTCCTCATACTGCATTAATGTTTTTTAGCAATCTTACATTGCTGCCTCATGTTGAATTTGTGTCAGCTTTAAAAACATTAAAAGTTATTTATATTTTGACCTTAAAAAACCTGATATAACTCTTATTTATTTTCTTTAAATCTAATCTTTATTACAAGTATTTCTTGATCCACTATGCAAAACTTGCTGAAATAGTTTTTAAACTTTCCAACTTTAGGTCATATTTAGTAATGAACAAGTGAATATGCTAATTTTTTATCTTAATGTCATTAGAAATGTATTTTGTGTGCTCTGTTTTACAGAATACTGAGATCAGAAAGTAATTTAGATGTGTTTATCAGGTCTTCTCCCTCCTCCTTCATCTTTGGCAGGACTTAACCTCTGTCTACTTTGGCTACCACTTCTATACAGTGATTTATTGCTTGCTATCCACTACCACCACTCCCCACCCCCACACACACACATACACATACATAAAACCATTGGACAAT
Source organism: Marmota flaviventris (assembly GCF_047511675.1). Classification (NCBI taxonomy): domain Eukaryota; kingdom Metazoa; phylum Chordata; class Mammalia; order Rodentia; family Sciuridae; genus Marmota; species Marmota flaviventris. The sequence continues at coordinate 167,596,395 of NC_092500.1, forward strand.
CCTTCTAAAAGGAGCAGAAATTTCTAGGGAGACAGAGGCATTGGTGCTCAAACATAAGCTTTGTTTTCTTGCCTTTTATTTCTTATTAAACTTCATTTCTTTCCCTACGCAACTCAACAGCATCCTTGCATCACAGAGACAACAGCACAGCTATTTCAGTGTGGAGCTGAAGTGTCCTGTGGTTCCCCACAGCAGTCCTGTAAGGCAGATGCAGATTCTGCAGGTGTTACTGTCCTCACTGTATGAGAAGGATGCTGAGAGGGCTGGGGAGGTCAAGGATTGGAGCCCAGACCCTGTCTCCTATAAGCAAAGAAGCCAGAGCTACAACCCAGTCCCCTGTCATCGAATTCACTGGGGATTTTCCTTCTAAATCTTACTGTTTCCTAAGTATATATAGGTATCGAGCTTCACCATGGTGCAGCTTCAGAAAAACAGGGAAACCTTGGCAGTCCCTCACTCTCTGATGATACCTGATTAGATTAGAGCCATTTTAGCGTCTGTCACTGTTAAAAGGCCGATGTGAATGGAGAGGCTGATATAGACCTATAGACCCGCGCCTTATGCCTGAGATTGAATGTGCGGCTGATAGCGATTTCAGAGAGAGGGGAAGGAACGTGAGGTCCTCAAACAGTAAGCATGGGGTAAGAAGGGAAAAGGACAATGAACCGCAGGACAAGTGGAGGCTCAGAGAATAAACTTGGAGGTGGCAGAGATGGAAGCAAAATGTCATCTGTAAACTTGGTGTGCACCACGCCTATAGCGAAGGCCTCTGCTTCTGTCGGACAGTTTGACTGGGGAATAATCCACATTAATTTCCACCAATGAATCCTAGGACGTCAGATGTTTTTAAATCAGGAGAAGCCCTAAAGCTGTATTTGGGGGCCTTCCCCCACCTGACTTTTAACCAAAGAAATTCTGTGTATTTACAGGCCCTAGTCTGAGCTCCTTCTCAATTCTTGTATATTCCAGGAAGATACTGAACATTTGGGAAAATCTCAGAGGGAGAGGAAATAAATAGGGGAGAAGCAAAACAGTATAGAACCCACATGGCAGGTAATCAACCTAAAGAGGACTGATGGGAATGAAATCATAATCCTATAACTAAGGGGACAAGGGAAAGGGGAGTTTGCATTTGTTAGGTATAATTATGTGTAATAATGTTAATAATAGCTCCATGTCATGCACTGTGCAAAGCATTTACTTGGATAATTTTCATTTAATCATCACAAAATTTCAATGAGTTGGCTATTAAAATCATCCTCATTTTAAAGATGTGGTAATTAAGGTTTAGATGAGTGTCTAAACAGCATGCCTAAGGAGCTCTGCTATGTTATTTCATCCTCACAGAACCCTACAGAGGTAAGAATTATTTTCATTCTACAATGAGGAAAATGAGATTCAGAGAATTTAAGAATATTGATCAAGGTCACATAGCTGAACCAAGATCTATCTGAAATCTGACACTTCCTGCTGTGTCCAAAATGTTCTTGGGAGTTGATATACAAATATATACAAATACAAATCTCACTTATTTTTTCCTACAAAGTCTAAAGTTGTAAACTGATAAAAAAAAAGTTTCAATAATCAAGTCAAGAATGCTTTAAGACTCATTCACGTGAAATAATTCATACAGTAGTCATTTAGACAAACCATCACTGACTCAAACCAAGTAATCAATGATGTGTTTTATTAGCAACCTCCAAAAATAGATATCCATCGCTGAAATAATTTTTAAGAACCAAATTGTATCAGAGCATACATTTTCCCAGATACAGGATTTATACCATTCTGTTAACTAGCAATTCCTTTTATTATTGTATTATCTGGAATAAAAAAAATAGAGCACCAAAAAAGATTCCCTGCACCTTCAATATCACTTTGTCCTACAAATTCAATAAACTGGGCTACAAATCACATTAGAAAAAGAGATGCACTTTTAAAGAAGCCTTGGGTCTTTCAATTTGCAAAGTAGATTTTTCCTACATATGCCAGAAAAGTTTTTGCACATTACACTGATTAATATTGGCTTTAGAAGTTATCCAAATTAAAATTGCCTTCCAAATTGTTTCCAAAATGAAATTTAGAAGGATTACTTAAGTCAGTCCCCTAGCTCAGCTCTGCTATGAAATACGCAGATGGGTGGGAGCTGAAGGAAGCCAAGGCTCAGCTCCATGTAAAACTGAGAGCTGTCAGTGCAGAAGGATGCTCCAAAAAGGAGGCCACACAGTTCAGAAGGAATCTTACTCCAGCTCGGAGCTGACCTTGACCCTAGATAGCCTCTCTGCAGGTTGCTTAGCTAATTCATTATTCTCTGATTAAAATGTACTAAAAAAAAGGTGACAAGTACTGAATAAGCCAGGACTAAGGAGCACATCCTTGATCACAAGAATGATTTGTGATCATCACCATGACCTCAAATGAGTGTTTGAAAGCATAGCATTAATCCAAAGGCTGAGACTAGCTAAAACCTTAGTGCCGATGTGAGTCAAAGATAGACTATGAGCAGGAACTAGCAGAATGGGATCCTCAAGGACAGAAGGAAAGGTTTCTAACTGAAGCCTTTGGGGACCTTATATTTGCTTATTTGCATTAAAATCGTCCTTCCTATCACATCGAGCTAGTAATAAGCAGCTGGATAATTGTCAACATTTTCTTAGTTGAGTTGGTTCCCATTCCCATAACACAATAAAATTCATTTTCCTGCTTTTGATTTTTTTATTTTTGTTGGTTGATCATATGCTCTGGCCTCGGGTTAAGTATTGAAACAGAGCGTGAATTTAGGTCCTTTTGCCTTTCTCAGCTAAGACCCAAATCCCAGCCTGAGGAATTGAAGATTCTCTCCCCAGTTTCTTTAAGTCTTTGGTTCTTTAACTCATTCTGAAAATTGCATGTTGCTGACTTTCCTTTGAAGAAAGAAAACTAAGAACATGTCCAGAAACTAGCAGACCTTGGAGTGTGGGGATTAGAGAGAGGACAGCAAACAGTCCCCCAGTGCCACCATGGATACACATCCTAAATGGTGTGTGGAGTCTGCTGTGACTTCAAAAAAGACAAAAAAAAAAAAAAAAAAAAAAGTCATCTTTCAGCCAAATGCAGAATGCAGAGTCATCTTTTCCTGACAACTTTATTCTGGAGACCTGATCTTGCTCAGATGAATTTGAAAGTCTATATAGTTTGAAAAACAAAGTGAACAAGAAAAATAGTGATGGGTTTGGGACCCAGACACGGGATCCTGGATCTACTGCCACTCACCAAGTGCACCTGCCCCAGAGGGGCACACTTTCTCCTGGGAAGATGGCAGGACTTTCCCAGAGGTTCTCAGGCATGGCCCAGGGGCCATGTGCAGACCTTCATAAAACCAATCTGCTTTCTACCTGGTGTGCATTCTCCTTTCCCACCCCCATCACAGGATGAATAAGCTTTTTTTGATAATGAGGTTTTGATTTTGACAAAGATGCATTTAAATCACATGAAGAGATAATTTTTTTTTTTTAGGATCATATTGATAAAGTTGTATTTTAGTTCAAAGTATTTCTATTCCAACCATTCCTGAGTATAATGAGTCAAATTGAGTGCCTTTAATTGAAAAAATGATTTAATAAGAATGGGTAAAACCTCTTTTAGTTTACTTGCCAGAATGAGATAAGCAAGTTACTGTAATCACCCAGAGATAAATCTGTATGCAAGATAGGTGCTTTCAAATTTTTAAATAAAATTAAAAGAATTAATTCATTAGCTGATTAATCAATTAATTAGTTGATAGATCATTTAAAAACTTTATAATAGTGATATGTGATTTCAAATTTGGAAAGATTTCAAGTAGTGAGTGGTATTGATAAACATATAAAACAACAAAAACTTCTTTTTCTGTACATTTACATACTTGTATTTATATACTTCCTGGTGTACTTATATACATATGTGCTCAGTTAGGTAAACAAGATCTCTCAGCAATTTTATATTTAAATGCATATGTGTGTATATTTTTGAAAGGAAGAAATAAAAAGTTTCATAAATCATTCTAGCAAAAAGTGATTTCATTAACAAATGCATGGATTAACTAGGAAAACCATTGCAAATAAAAGCTCATTCTTTAGCTCAATGATAGTTCATTAAAATTTATAAGATTCCATGTTTTAAGTGATTGTGTGTTAAATAGTGTGCATAATCATAAGTCAGTCCAAAAAAATTTTGTAATACTTAGATGTTTATGGCTGCATGAAGTAAACCATTTAATATATCATGCTTTTATTGCTAAAGTAATGGAATTACGAAAAAGATTTGCAAGCATAAAATATGTTGTGTTAGGGATAAAATAAAATAAGAAAATATAATGGAAATAAAAGTTCAAGAAGAAAAAAGGATTATAAAATTAGTGAAAGTTAAGTATGTTTTTGTTGGATGAGGAGAGGTAACAAGTTGACATTTTATTTGGGTTTCATTTGATGGATTGAATATTTTCACAATTTTATTTTAAAATGCCTACATTGAAAATGCCCTTGAAATTGCATCTGTTACAATTATTTAAACCTTATTATAATGAAAAAATTTTAGATATGAATTTTAAATCAAACGAAGAGTCAAGTAGATTTCCCAAATTCTTCTAAGGTACACGTGAGCGAAATGTTTGAAGAATTCTGACTTGTGCAAAATATTTGAATGGACCTTTCCCCAAAGAAGTTACAGGAATGGCCAATAAGCACCTGAAAAGATGCTTCGCATCACTAGTCACTTGCAAAATGAAAATCAAAACCACAGTGAGATGTCACTTCACATCCATTAGAATGACCATAATAAAAAAGAGACAGATATTTGCCACAGCCCGGCTGGCTAGGCAAAATAGCTGGGGGGTGACGAACAACTTGTGTATGTTGATACAGCAGGAGAGGGAGCCGTTTATTGCAGGACAGGAGCAGTATTTATACATTCCACACAGCTTATCTAATTAACATAAACTAGATACATCAGTCAACCAATAAGGAATCTCCACACTTAATGGCTCGCTGGTGTTACTTCACAAACCACTCCCTCTGGCATTTTGCCAGGTGCCATCCAGACTTGTTTACAGACCTTAACATTTTCCAGGCGCCATCCTGACTTGTTTACAGACTCTAACAGATATTAACAAGTGTCAGCAAAGATGTGGAGAAACTGGAAACTTGAGACATTACTGATGAGAATGTAAACAGGGGGCTGGGGATATAGCTCAGTTGGTAGAGTACTTGCCTCGCATGCACAAGACCCCGCGTTCAATCCCCAGCGAGAGAGAGAGAGTGAGAGAGAGAGAGAGAGAGAGAGAGAGAGAGAATAAATTGCTGAGGCTGGCTTTGAACTTGTGATCCTCCTACCTTGGCCTCCCCAGTAGCTGGGATTACAGGTATGAGCCATTGAGCCTGGCAGCTATATTATCCTCAACAGCCATGATGTAGAACCAAGTAAAATGTCCCTGCCCTGGTAAAACCAAGTGTGGGTAGAACAATACTGTCTAGCCTTAAAAAGGAATATTTACTGACAACAGGTTACAACATGGATGAACCTTGAAAACATCACGTTAAGTGAAAGTGGATTTTTATTATGCTAAGAAAACCCACAAATTGTAGGAACCTATTTATATAAAGTATCCCAAATAAGCAAATCTATAGAGGCAGAAGGTAGATGAATGTTGGCCTGGGTCTGAAGGGTCGGGAGGGCAGTGTAAGGTGACTGCAAAGTATGAGGCTTCTTTTTGCACTGAAGAAAATGTTTTAAAATTAGATCATTTTGATGGTTGCACAACTGCATAAAAATACTCAAAACCACTGAATTTGATATTTTAAGTGGGTGGATTTTATTATATGTAATTTATATCTCCAAAAAACTGTAAAAATATCACAGATGCAAGCCATACACACTAGTTAACAAGAATAAATGGATGTTCTTCCATTGGTTTAACTACCTTCCAAGGAGGCAGAAAAGAGATGAGACCCTGGGAGAGCAGGGGAAGGATGATGGTATTTATCCCTCCCTGGCTACTGGACATCCAGCTGACCGTGAATGACACTCAGCCACAGGCAGGGTGGCCCCACAGACCATTGAGTCCCATGGGTACACATGCTGTATGACCAGGGTCAAGAATTCCACTCCCTGAAACCAGTTGTCTGTTCTCTGGGCAGAGCTAAAAATAGCCAGAGGAAGCTCAGCATCATTCCCTGTGATGGAATTTCTTTCTGTTGCCCTTCGTAAGTAGAATAGACCGGAGCTCCTGCCAGTTTATCAATGATTAAGGAAAGGTCCCTGGTTAGGATGCATCGAGGGATGTGAGAGGGGAAATGGGCCAGCCATCAACACTCCACTTTTCTGGTTACCAACATGCTTGCTTTCATGAACATCGCAACTGAAAAGAAAAGGCAAACGTCAAAAAAAAAAAAAAAAGAAAGAAAAAGAAAAGCAAACGTCATCATTTTTAATTTCAGTTCAGAATGTTTTGAGCATTCTCTTCCCAAATATGTGCCTTTCTAGCTGAACAGCATAATGAAATAAAACAAGGAGCAATAAGATGATGTATTGGGGCACTACAGAAGCAGTCCATGGCTTCTGGAAGGTTGTCCCTCATCATATGAGACATGGTTGTTGTGTCACATCGGGTCTGTAAGCCACACCAGGAAACCACTTTCTTTTTACTTTATAATCACATCGTGTTTTTCTTTGTGTCACTCAGTTTTATCTTTTTTTAAATTTTCTTTTATTCTAATTTGTTGTATATGACAGCAGAATGCATTACAATTCTTATTACACATATAGAGCACAATTCTTCATATCTCTGATTGTACAAAAAGTATATTCACACCAATTCGTGTCTTCATACATGTACTTTGGATAATAATGATCATCACATTCCACCATCATTTCTAACCCCCTTCCCCCCTCTTCCCCTCCCTACCTGACTCTGAATCAGCCTCTTTATATCACAGAAAACATTCAGCATTTGTTTTGGGGGGGATTGGCTAAACTTCACTTAGCATTATCTTCTCCAACTCCATCCAGTTACCTGCAAATGCCATGATTCTATTCTCTTTTATTGCTGAGTAAAATTCTGTGTGTGTGTGTGTGTGTGTGTCTGACATGTTTTTTTTTTTTACCCATTTATCTATTGAAGGGCATTTAGGTTGGTTCCACAGTTTAGCTATTGTGAATTGTGCTGCTATAAACATTGATGTAGCTGTGTCCCTGTATGTGTCCCTGTGGCATGGGGTCTTGGGATATAGCTCACTTGGTAGAGTGTTTGCCTTGCATGCACAAGGCCCTGGGTTCAATCCCCAGCAACACACACACACACACACACACAAGAAAAAAAACAGTTTTATCTTGATAAGTTTTAAAATGATGGATTCATCACATATTGTAGAGACATTTCATGAAAGAAAATTTCCACCAATATTTGGAGAGTATTTATTTCCACATCTGTAAATAATATATTTTGCCCCTGTCCTCCATTTGCCAACATGAGGCTCCTGTGGTGAGTGAGGATGTGTCAAGCTGGGGAGGTAGCTCAGTGGCAGAGTGCCTCTCTAGCGTGCACCAAGTCCTGGGTTCAGTCCCTGATACTGCAAAAATGAACTGCAAACAATAAATGAGGCCATGTCTCTTTAGTATAACTCCACCCTTACACCTGAGCAGGGTATTACACTATTCATTTCCTCAGTCCATGCATTTGTGTTTGAATAATATAATTAAATTTCTTGACTCAGCAAATGCAGACAATGACATTCTTCACTCTTTGATATGAGAATATCAATTTTTTTTTAGTTGTAGATGGACACAACATCTTTGTTTTGTTTTGTTTATTTAATTTGTTTACGTGGTGCTGGGGATAGAACCCAGTGTCTCATGCATGCTAGGCAAGCGCTCTACCACTGAGCCACAACCCCGGCCCCTGAGAATATCAACTTTAATTCCCTTCTCTTTCACTCTTGCTTATCACCTTTCCTGCCCCGATTTCCCTAACTCAGCTTCTACTTTTACATCATTCAAGTTGGTGGCAGTGTGTCCTGGTTGACGCCCACTAGCCTTCAATGTTTGGTTACGTTGACTTTAAAAGTCAAACACCAGCCATTGGCATTTATGTTGATATAACTATAGAAATGTTGCTCATTGTAGATGCAAGAACAATGCTACAATTAGACTCCTTTCTTAAATATCTCTTTTTGTTTTCTTTGGAGCTTCCAACATTTTTCCTGTTTTTCTTCAGCCCTGGCCTGTACTAACCCTCTGCTGTCCATTCTCCTCCTCCTGCTCCCTTGGCTCAGAGCCTGGAGCCCCACCCCCTGCTCCTGTAGACTGACTGTGCTCCAGGGCAGCTGCACCCAGCAGGAGGGGATTCCCTTTCCTCTTTGTCTCATCCTCCTTCACACATTTCCCTCTTTTTCTATTTGCTGCTTTGTTTCCTAAAACATGGCCTCAAGTTATTTTGTCAAAAATCAGTGTAGGGTAAACTTTCTGAATATTTATTTGCACAAGAAAACTACCTTTAGAGTGTCCAGGGACTTTTTTTTGTATTTTCTAAATGATTCATGAAATTTATTCTGTTTATTCTAACAAATTAGTAGAAGATGTGTGTGGTGGTGGTGGTGTGTGTGTGTGTGTGTGTGTGTGTGTATTTTTTTTCCAGCGCTGCAGATGGAACCCAGTGCCTCTCACACGGGAGGCAAATGCTTTATCACTAAGCTATACACCCAGCCCGATTATATAATTTCTAACCACTTTCTCAATCTTTCTCTGTTACCATAGCATTCCTGCCTCCTAATATCATAGCATCTTGTTTATGGGGATGATGTCTTAGGGCATCATGGCTTCTATAACAAAAGCTAGGTGGCTTATAGAACTACTACTCTAGAGTAAGTGGCTTATAAACAACAAAAACTTATTTTTCACACTTTTGGTGAAGTCCAAGGTCACAGGGCCAGCAGATTCAGCATGTGGTGTGGGCTCTCTTTGTAGACAGCTGTCTTTCTTGCTGTGTCTAACAGGTTGGACAGAACTGAAGGTGCTCCCAGGGTCCTCTTAAACAGGGCACTCACCCCACTCCGGGGGCTCCATCCTGATGACGTAATCACCTCTCTAGGTTCCTGCCTCCTAATATCATCAATTTGAGGTTAGGATTTCAGCCTATTAATTTTAGTGGGGAGACATAAACATTCAGTTCCCTGCAGATGGCATAGTCTCAAAGTTCTCTTCGTGGTTGGGGTTGTGGCTCAGTGGTAACTCGCTTGCCTAGCATTCGTGACGCACTGGGTTCGATTCTCAGCAGCACATACAAATAAATAAAATAAAGGTCCATCAACAACTAAAAAATATTTAAAAAAAAAAAAAAGTTCTCTTCGTGTAGTAATCAGGTTAAGAAGGAAGTTGACTCTGTCCACTGAATTGTGTGTTTCCTCCAGAGTCAGATTTCCCATTTCCTTGGCTTTTCTCTATCACAGGCTCTATTCAGAGCTCTGCTGATCCACGTGGTTGACTTATACTTAAGACTGTCACCCTGGAAAAGACATCCCAAAGCCCCATGGGTCTGGTTGGGGTCAGCTGTGTGACATTCCCAGGAGAGGATGAGAGCTGGCCTCTCGAAGTCACCTCCCACCACCACCACCACCGTTTTTTGATTTTGTAGAATATTATTTTCAATCAATTCAAATATTTTCTAAGTGTCATCTTGATTCATTTTTTTGACCCAAACATGATTTAGAAGTGATATCTTGAAATTTCTGAGCATCTGAGTGTTTTCATTTAGTTTTTGGCCATTAATTTCTTTTTGGGTATATGGGGAGTGGGGTACTGGGACTGAACTCAGGAGCATTCAACCACTGAGCCACACCCCCAGCCTTTTTTGTATTTTATTTAGAGACAGGGTCTCACTAAGTCACTTAGTGCCTCGCTTTTTGTTTTTTTGCTGAGGCTGGCTTTGAACTCACGATTCTCCTGCCTCAGCCTCCCAAGTCACTGTGATTACAGACCCACACCACCCCACCCGGCTTGGCCATTAACATTTTTTTAAATTTTTTAATTTGTTCTAATTAGTTATACATGACAGTAGAGTGCATTTTGACACATTGTACACAAATGGAGCACAACGTCTCTTTCCTTTGGCTGTACTGGTGCAGAGTCACACTAGTAATATATCATACATGGATATAGGGTGGTAATGTCCATCTCTGTCCACCGTCCTTCCCATCTCCACACCTGCTCCCCTCCTCTCACTCACCTCTGCACAATTCAAAAGTCTTTCATTCTCTCCCTCCCCCCACCATTATGGATCAGCATCCGCATATCAGAAAACATTCAGCCATTGATTTTTTGGGTTTGACTTATTTCACTTAGCATGGTATTCTCCAGCTCCATCCATTTACCGGCAAATGCCATAATTTTATTCTTCTTTAAGGCCGAGTAATATTCCATTGTGTGTATATACCACATTTTCTTTATCCATTCATCTGTTGAAGGGCATCTAGGTTGGTTCCATAGTTTAGCTATTGTGAATTGAGCTGCTATAAACATTGACATGGCTGCATCACTGTAGTATGCTGATATTAAGCCCTTTGGGTATGAACTAAGAAGTGGGATAGCTGGGTCAAGTGCTGGTTCCATTCCAGGTTTTCTGAGGAATCCCCGTACTGCTTTCCAGAGTAGTTGCACCAATTTCCATTCCCACCAGCAATGTACGAGTGTACCTTTTCCCCTACACCCTCATCAACACTTATTATTGCTTGTATTCTTGATAATGTAGCCATTAACTCCTAACATTATGGTTGGAGGATTCTCTCTCTCTCTCTCTCTCTCTCTCTCTCTCTCTCTCTCTCTCTCTCCTTTTCGTGGGCTGTGCTCTGTGTTAAGAATTGCCTTATGACCTAGTACTCAGTCAATGTTATAAATGTTGCATTGGTTCCTGAAGTGTTTTCTCTGTTTGGTGGGTAGGTAAATTCTGATCATATCCATTAGACCACACTTGGAAATTGGATTTTTTAAAGTCAAATCAGTAAGTAAGAGACAGGTGTTAAGGATGGGACTGTTGATTTCTTTTTACAGCTCCTCAACTTTTGCTTATGTTTCAGCCTATCTCAGTAAATGCCTATAGATTATAAAATTGTTGAATCTTCTTGGCAGTTGCTCTTTTCCTTGTGTGCTTATGACCTTTACTCCTGATTAATTTCTTGTACACAGCATGCATCTGGATTTTGTTCTTTTTATCTACCCTGATCATCAAGTGTTTTCAGCTTCAAGGTGATTAGTAGTAGATGTGGAATTGTTTCTACCATCTCGTTTTATCCTTCTGTTTGCCTTGTTTTTATATGTTTCCCGCCCCCTACTTTCATTTATATTGACTGAGTTTTATTTTGTTCCTTTTTTCCCCTGTTTTGAAAATATTAGAAATATTTTTATCACTTAGTGGCTTAATAGGAAGCTGAATTACTGCAGTCTGATTGGTGCTGCCCACGGATGCCCTCCTTCCACCTGTCTCTCAGGAAGCTACAAGATTCCTCCTTGAAAATTCTCAGGGAGTCACTTGTGAACAGAAAGGACCCTGGATTTCAAGTTAAATCCTTGTATTTTCATCTCAGTTCTACAACATAACTAACTGTATTGAACAATCATTTTCCCGAGTTTTAATTTTCTTATATGTAAGCAGAGTCAAGTGTGTGTATCTCATAGCTATGTTGGGAAGGTTCAGTAAATCGAGTCTGTATACTATTTCTCACCTTGACAACAACAGTAAACAATTGTATTTGACAGTTTTTCTGTGGGTTTTTATTTTATTTTTTACTTATTTTCAAAGTCTTAATCTTCAGTCCCTGCTCTATGTTTTGATTTCTTTGTGGCTAAGAGCATATTATGGTTTACTTTGTGGGCTACCTGTCATTCTTTGCTTTAGTTATAAGGAATGAGCACTGATTTCCAGGCTATCCTCTTCTAAAGTGGAACTCACATAAGCTCAGAACAATTAATTGATGCTCTCATATTCCAAACTGGATTGCTAGCATTTCCCAGCTTTCCCTCTGCTTGCTAAATTTTTCTGGAACTTAAATAGATATAATTGTCCTGCGGCATTAAAAAAGTCAGGACACCAAAAAAAAAAAAATCAAAGGAAAGATTCATTTCACAGTTGACTTATTTGTTTAATTCAACTTGGTTACTGAAAGGAAGCAGAAAAAATTTTAAAAGCATGCTTATTAAGTGAACTGAGAACGATTTAATTCAAGTAAGCACCAATGAGCTAATTGCAAACCCCATGCTGAAGCATCAGAGAATCTTCACTTCTGGGTAAACTTGAAAGACTCAGTTGGATTTTGGAATCAGAGGCCCAAATTCTCTTAAATCCACACTAGATTATCCACATACGGAATGTAGGATTTTGATTGAGGGTCTGGATACTCTCCAGGAAGCACTGGACAGAGATGCTGTGGCTTGAATCTATTGGATGATGATGATTTGATTTGATTTTGAGTTTTTGTTTTTGTTTTTGAGTTGGGGCTCTTGCTGTGTTGCCCAGCCTGACTTCCAACTCGGGAGCTCAAGTGATCTTTCTGGCTCGCCCACTTTTGTAGCTGGAACTACACACCCAGTGCTTGTATTGATTTTTATAGTTCTCCATTATATCAGATACTATTTATCAAAAACTAGTGAAGTAATTGGATTTTTTTTTTTTTTAATATTTATTTATTTATTTTAGTTTTCGGTGGACACAACATCTTTGTTGGTATGTGGTGCTTGAGGATCGAACCCAGGCCGCACGCATGCCAGGCGAGCGCGCTACCGCTTGAGCCACATCCCCAGCCCTGGATTTTTTTTTTAAAGACACTTTCTACACCTTATAACGCACCTTTAACATTGATTTCTGAAAGACAAACTTGTTTCAAAAGGAGCAAAAGGACAAGACCAGCATCTAGTGGTGAAGGCCGTGAACTGCAGGATGAATTCAGGAGAAGGGGCTGGCCATATGGTGGCCCCTTCCAGAGACAAGGCATTTGCCTTCGAAAACCAGAATTCCCGCACCGTCATCCCAAAATTATTAGCAGTAGAATTCGAATTCCACATATTTGGTAAATAGGGGCGATCTTTAGGGGAAAGATTAGGGTGGGTTTTTAGTGCCCCTTCATTTACTTGATAAAAGCAAATGATTATAGAGATGATTTTTAAAAGTGCTCCAGGGTGAAAGTTACTATCCCAGCTTTTTTTTTTTTTAAGTCATCAATGGACGTTTATTTTATTTATTCATATGCGGTGCTGAGAATTGAACCCAGTGCCTCACACATGCTAGGCAAGCACTGTACCACTGAGCCACTGTACCACTGAACCCCAGACCATGTTACCTTTGTGTGTGTGTGTGTGTGTGTGTGTGTGTGTGTGTGTGTGTTGCTGGGGATTGAACCCAGGAGGGTAGGAGACTCACTGATTTAAAAATATTTTTGTCTTTTACTGATGCTACCAGAATGGAGAAGAATCACTAATGCGTTAAATATTTTTAAAGTAAAAATTAACTTCCAATAGGGGAGGTAATTTATATATTTTAATTTTAGAACAAGACTACTTTAGCAAATAAAATGAAGTGTCCTAGTTTAGACCATGCTCAAGAAAGAAATCGGGGCTGTTTTAAACACAAGGCTCTTCTCATCGGTACCACTGGCTTGGGATCTCCTGCTTCAGTTACTCCAGGGCAGAGGAGCTGTGACCAGCCATTGTGTGGCTTGTCATCATTTCTCTAAAAAATTTCTTTATTTGTATTCTGATGTTAAAATGAACGCCAGAACTCAGGACGACCCAACCGAAGGCCAGTGAGAGGCATCATGAATCCGTTCTGTAATTGAGAATAAGCACTGCTGAAAACGGATGCTCATGGTCCTCTGGCCCCCGCAGACCCCCATCTAAAGGTCTCTCTGCCTCAGTGTCTCCCCACTCCTGCCCTCCACCCACTGCTGTCCAAGGCTCTATGGAGCCCAGACCTGCCAAACCAGCAGCCCCTGCTCAGACAGTCCTGAGCGTCTAGTGCCTGCAGCAGACCCCAGCCCTGAGCTGCCCCAAGCCTTCGTGCACCTCACCCCGGCTGAGCTGGACCTTGCTCCTTACTCTTCCTGCTCAGAGCTGTTCCCTTTCCCACGCCACCCTTCCCCATCCTTCAATGCTAATTCCCTCCCTCCTCCCCGATGAACTGCTGTAACTCATCTCTCCTGGCCTGCTATCATATCCTAAAGTAATTTCCCTATATGACTCATTTTCTTTTAAACCTCGTTAAGGGGGATTATATAGTTGCTTTTCATTTCTGAAGCCGCCACCAAGCCTGATACTAACTAGCAGTTGAGCAAAGTCGAATCAATGAGCAAAATATCCTTTTACAAATGTGCAGAGGTCTAGGGACATTAATTTTTGAAGCCTTTTACAGAGCACATGGCACCTTTTAAAGCTTTGTCTTATGAAGCCCGTCAGAGTGCTTCGTCCTCTTTATTGGTGAATGAATGGTGTCTTGCTTTCCTCCATTCTTGATGAATTAACTCTACCTCCTCTGGACAGACATGGGAGAAACTGTTGGTGCCTGGCATGAATTAAGGATGCTGGGGTGGGGGGAAGAATCTGGGGTGCAGATGGGTGGCCTCCCTGCACTAGTAAGCTCTGCACACTCTGGTGAGCTGGGAAGAGGGGGACACGACAAGGACTGTCCTTTCTTTCTTCACAGCAAAAGGCTGTGATGCAGCATTGGGGATCAGGCCCGACACCTCTTGCAGGCTTGTAGTTCTCTCCTACACTGGCTGCTTTGGGTTGCTTTGAGATCCTGATGCTTTCTCGAGATTTGGGCAGCCAAATTCTACTGAGGGACCTCAATTCTACCCCTTGTGATAATAGCTACCATGGATTGAGCCTCACAAGAGCTGGTACTGGGCTGTCCTGTGCTATAATAGATACCTCAGTGACCACGATAGGTACTTTGGTGACCACGGTTAAGGTCCAAGAAATAGGTGTTTTGGACTTGATTCAGGGCACAGCCGGTGACTTCGAAGTTAGATCTGACTGCTTTAAAAGTCCATGCTCTTAATCTGTGTCCTCCTTAGTCTTCCCAAAAGAAGCACTGGACAGAGTCAAAAACACCTGCAATTAAGCCCAACTGTCACTAGCGCGCTGTGGAAAGGTCACGTCACTCATTAGTTAGAAAATGTTTTCTGGGGTGTCTATCTCAGGCGCAGGTCAATAAAGATCCTGGTATGAGAAACGCCTGCTGTCTATTCACTGTACCAAGCTTTTGAAATGAAGAATTTGAACTCACAGTCCCTGTCCTTAAAGAGTGAACAGCCTGGAGAAGGAGGGGTATGAACGGATACCAACCATTTGTGCAGCAGATGCTGTGCTCTTAGAGTGAGCCCCCGGGGCAACGGCGATCACCAGGCAGCTGCTGCAGCTTGAGGGTGGGAAAGGAGTGGCGGGAAGGCGGCCTTCACCCCACTTGCTGCTGATTATGATTCTCATGAGTCATTTCATCCCAGTGGCCACCCTACGGGTGGCTTCTCTTCACATCCCCATTGACCAGATGGAAACCTGATGTAGACTGAGGTCAAGGTGATCGCTCAAGGTCACAAAGGCAGAACTCCCATCCTAGCCACCATACTCCTGTAGCTTTGCCTTTCAGAAAAATCCTGGAATAACTGAGTCTGGGCCAACGCATATCCAGGGTCAGACCAGGAGGAAAGGTATTTGGAGAAAAAGGAATTGCATGAGCAAAGGAAGGGAGGTTAAAGTCAGGTGTATTCGAGGCAGTTTTCGGGGATGGGGGGCACATACAGAGATACCCAGACACCTGGCTGAGAAGGCCTTCATACAGTATTCTTTTTAAAATAGTTTTAACTCATAATAATGAAATGTTTTTATGGAATACATTGTGATGTTTCAATATATGTAGATATTTATCATTTCTTTGTGTTGGGAACTTTTAAAATCCTCTCTTCCGGCTGTTTTGAAATGTACAGTGGATTTTTGTTAACCACAGTCTTTTAAAATATTCTTTTATGTTTAAGAGCACATGGTAGTTGCATCTCTCTATGGGGAACAGCCCGGCATTTCAATACAGTATATAATGTGCTACGAACAGGATGATGTAGTCGGCAGATCTATCCCTTCAGACACCCGTCGCTTTCTCTTGTTGGGATCACTGAAAATCTCTTCTGATAATTTGAAATACACAGTAAACTGTTATCAACTCTAATCTTAAAGCTATCAACTTCATACTTCTCTACGGACCATTTAGAGTGTTTCTAGTTCTCAAAAAGAAACGCAATTAATCAAAGGACTCTGGCACTTACTTTTGATAGATTATAATCCAATGCACTTTGCTCAAAAAAGGATTCCAGAGAAGAGAATTAGCAAGAATCCTGGTATATTTCTCTCCTTAAGTGCCTTAAAACATTAAAGCTGTCACTTGAACTAATTATGGTATGAAAGATCAGTTGGAACCAAACACACAGCTTCCAGAATTGCAGGTATAGGAATAAAATGAAATGTTGGATCACTGAAGCATTTATTTTGGAAAAAGAATTTTGACAGGTTTCTCTGTTAATGCACTTTCCCACTCCGGAGCCAAGCTGGGAGACGCCAGACTCCTGACCCTCAGTCTGGGGCTTTTCAGGGCAGGCCTGCAGCATGCTGATGAGAACGTCCCTTCTGACGCAGCCATCCTGACTCAAGGTTGGCTTCTCCCACTTGCCCTTGTGTGACTTGGATCACATCAGGTCACCTTACCACCATAAGACCTTGGTTCCAGGTCCATAAATGGGGCTGACCATCAAGCCTACTTCAGAGGGGACTGGGCTAGCAATCGTGTCCATAACATCCAGCACGGTACCCAGCACACTGTACAGGGTGATCAACAATGAACATAATTATGATCTTGACACCAAATGACCTCAGTTACGATTTGAATTTCCAAACCCCACAGAACACATCATGACTCTGCAGTATCAGCTTTATCGAAAAAGGACCTTCAAAAAATAATCCTATCTCCCAATTTCCATTAAAAAGTATTTCTCCAAACCCGGTGCAGTGGCACACACCTGTAATCTCAACGGCTCAGGAGGCTGAGGCAGGAGGATCACAAGTTCAGGCAACTTAGACAGGCCCTAAGCAACTCAGTGAGACCTTGGCTCTAAATGAAATATAGAAAAAGGGCTGGATGTGTGGTTCAATGGTTAAGCACCCCTGGGTTCAATCCCTGGTACCAAAAAAAAAAAACAAGTATCTCTCTATAGATGAGGACAAGGGCAATATTACTGTCACACAGATCCCCACCAATTTTTATCAGTGTATCATGTGTGGTGTTCAACGGCTCTAAAGTGTGCCACTGACCTACACTGCAGCTACTTTGCATTGCTCTGGTGATTCTATTTGTACACCATGCACACAGTTCCTCCACTCTATCTCAGCTCTCACTGCTATCATTTTAAGCTAACAGTGTGGGGGAGGAGCAGGAATCACTCATCAAGGATGTAGAACATGCCAGCATAGTAAGAAAATGAAGCATTTTTTGGAAAAAAAAAATACTTATAACCCCAAATTCAAATTGAGCTTATATATCATACCAGGAACTCCAGGAGGGAGCCACTGGATCTCTGCACCTCTGGCCAGTGCTCACTAAGCATCCATCCGTCTCTACCATGTGCTCTTGTTGAGACCATGTATGAATCATGAGTTTGTTTGAGCCATCACAAGGCAGGAGGTTGCTTTTGATTCGGGTTCGAGAAAGCCCAGATTATGCTGATGCCCTACCTGGGCTCACAGCCCTAGGTTCAAAGGCAGGTGGAGGAGGCGGGCCTAACCTGCTAAGCTCCAGCCGAGTTTTTCCGCCTTCTTCTTCCTGTTCCCTCAGGAAGTTCTGTACACTGAGTCCCCTTGGTGTCCCCACTCATTTACACAAAGCCTGCGGGCTCCATTTTGGAGGGTCAGACTCAGTCTCCATTAGAGAGGGTCCCCACCGATCCCACTGTTACACTTATTTTCCTGTCTTATTTCTTAAATTTCTTAGACCTTTAATCTTTCTAATCTGACTCACCGCCCTCACTTGGGGAGACTGAGTAAACCCCACACAGGCCGTGACATCCTCTGCTGTTGGCAAATACTAAAGTCATGAGCTACCTACTCCCCCTCCATCAACTTCATCTACAGAGGACTTGAGGCAGAGAAGTCAATTACCGTAATTCCTAACAGCGTGCACACATAGAGCAACCAGTTCAAGAACTCAGGTTGAGAGAGATCACTCTGGTTGGGGACCTGAAAAGGTGCCATGAAGGAGCTGGCATCTGTATTCACCCTGAAGGAGGAAGAAGGGCCACCCAGAAGGAGACATGCATGGAAGCAAAACGCTGGGAAATTCGGAGGTGCAGTTCAGTTGCCAGAGGTGCATGGAAGACTTGGAGCAGCCCTGGTAGCTTCAGAAAGAGTCCGGGTGCACTTCCAAGGAGGTGTCCAGGGTGGGCTCCAGGGAATGTCCTTCGGTGCCAGTAGGTGGACTGTAGTGGAACTGGTGGACAGGGGCTTACTAAGGCAAAGGGACCACTGGGAAAGCGGTCACCCCGAGACAGAGGCTGCAGGCCAGGGCTTCCCCCAGTGGCTCCCACTCATGGATGGAATTAGGTGCCTGCTTTCTGCCTTGTTCATTTTGGGGGGCCCCCAGAATCCCCAGTTAATAAGAATACCAAAATCCACATGATGAAATACAGCAGAAGGAAACTGGAGCCTTCCCTAGGGCTGTCATAGGCCACAGTCCCCTCCCCGAGACGGAGAAGCCCTTTGTTTACCTGGCCTCCCCCCATTGTTGAAGAACGGGCTCAATGGGGTGGTGCCGGAGTCCGGCTGCAGCAAAATAACCCGGGGGGGGGGGGGGTGACGAATAACTTGTGCACGTTGATACAGCAGGAGTGGAAGCTGTTTATTGCAGGACAGGAGCAGTATTTATACATTCCACACAGCTTATCTAATTAGCATAAACTAGATACATCAGTCAACCAATAAGGAATCTCCACACTTAATGGCTCGCTGGTGTTACTTCACAAACCACTCCCTCTGGCATTTTGCCAGGCACCATCTAGACTTGTTTACAGACCCTAACATTTCTCTGGCAAAATGCCAGGCGCCATCCTGACTTGCTTACAGACTCTAACAGGGTGGGAAGCTTCAGGCACTGAAGGGACGTCGTTCTGAACAGCCACCTTCCATGTCGCACAGCACCACCCTTTTAGGGACTTCGAATCATGTCCCACACAGGCTGTGGAGGTGAGGGAAGCCTGTAAAGTAACAGGGAGTAACTGCTGTGCTCCAAGAGAACTGTTTCAACCTCGTTTTTTTTTCAATGTGTCTTTAAATCTTCCTCTTTTTAAAAATTGAGATACAATATAATAATACAAAAATTTGCCACTTTAGCCATTTTTAAGTGTACAGCTCAGTTGCATTAATAGCATCAAGTGCAGCCATCACCACTGTCCACCTCCACAACTTGTTTTGTTTTGTTTTTGTTTTAGAGCTTGAACCCAGGGGCACTGAGCCACATCTCCAGCCCTCTTTTTATATATACATTTTTTTAAAAAATATTTTTTTTGGTTGTAGATGGACACAATATCTTTATTTATTTTTTATGTGAGGATCAAACCCAGTGCCTCACACGAGCAAGGCAAGCGCTCTACCACTGAGCTACAGCCTCAGCCCCTCTCTTTTTATATTTTATTTAGAGAGAAGATCTGACTGAGTTGCTTAGGGCCTTGCTAAGTTTCTGAGGCTGACTTTGAACTGCAGATCCTCCTGCCTCAGCCTCCCAAGTCTCTGGGATTACAGGCATGTGCCACTGCGCCTGGCCAACCCCTAGAACATTTTTATCTTCCCAAACTGAAACTGTTCTCATTCAATGCTCACTCCCAGTTGCAGCCCCTGGAAACCACGTTCTGCTCGCAGTCTTTACGCATTGCCCTCTCCTGGATGTTTCATGTAAGTGGCATCGTACAAAACCTGTGTGGCTGTGGTATTTCAGTCGGCGTGATGTCTTCACAGTTCACACATACAGGAGCATGTTCCACAACTTTCTTACTTTTTAAGGCTGAATTATAATCTGTTGTGTGTATAGATCACGTTCTGTTTACTCATTCAGCCTTCAATGGACACATGGGTGGTCCAAGATTTTGTCTATTGTGAATCATGCCACCATGAACATGGTTGTGTAAATATCTGTCTGGTTTCCTGATCTCAGTTCTTCTTGGTGTCTACCCAGAAGTAGAAGTGCTGGAAGTGCACTGCACAGTCAAGGGGCACAGAGGTCAGCGGGCATCACCTACTAGCGAGACCACTGCTGCTCCCTGGGCCATCAGAGACCCCCTATGAAAATGAGAGAGATGGCCTCACTGCTGTGTAAGGATTCGGCTTTTCATTGCTGTGACCAAAATACCTGACAAGAACAATTTAGAGGAGTAAATGTTTATTTCAGCTCATGGTTTCAAAGGTTCAATCCGTTGTGTGCTGGGCCCAAGAAGAGACAGAACATCATGGCGGAAGCTTGTGGCAGAGGAAAGCTGTCCTACCCGTGGCAGCCAGGAAGCAGAGAGAGGGGAGAAGGGGCTGCGGGGAAGATGCACCCTGCCAAGGCATGCCCCAAGGTCCACCTCCTCCAGCCACGCCCACCTGCCTACAGCTACCCCCAGCCAGTCCATTCAAACTAGAGTGGACTGATTGGTTCCAGCTGTCACCATCCAATTGCCGCAGTCTGGCTGGGCACAAAATAAACGGGAGGTCACGAGCCACTTTTAGGTTCAAACAGGAACTAATTTATTGCCAGAACCCCTCAGGAACTCTCCAGAACTCCACTGAAACTCCGCGAGAACCAACGGGAACTCCGCAAGAACTCAAAAGTAGCGGGCACCCGAGGTAGCAGGAACCGCCTTATTGCCGGACAGCAGAGGTTTATATACACAACTGAATACACGGCTTGTTTCAATTTAGCATCATCCAGTTACAGCAATCAGTCATTATCTTAATAATTATACATAGCTTAACTTAATTATCATCATCTTAATGGCTCGCTGGCATTACTTCTCAGCCATTCCTTCTGGCAAAATGCCAGGCGCCATCTTGACTTGGTTGTGGCTCTCAACATCAATCATTTCACCTGCGAATATTCCTGCATCAATTAACACAGGCGCTTTGGGGAGACACTTCACACCCAAACCACAACAGACATCAATATGGGATCTTCTCCACTTTGTGGGAAAAACTGCATTTTAAAAGAGAACTCTAAAGATCAGTAAACTTTAAAAATATCAGGGTTTATTTTTGAATACAAATTAATATGTTTTAAAGTGCACTTCGGAACCTAAAAAACAACTGAAATGACGTGACCTTGCGACCTAGAAATAATCGTCATTAACATTTTAATATGCATTCCTCCTGTCTTTACTCCATGTGTGCAATTCTTTCACTTATAGCTTCCTTTTTATCATGTATACAGTCTTTCCCTGTTATTAAGGATTTACACCTCACTGAACAGTAGAGCATTCTGTTATAAAGACATGCACACGTATTCATATATCCTAGTTTCGTGCATCAATACACCCTCTCCACACCTCTCATGTCAGCTCCCATGCTGGGTAATTATCACAGTTCTTTAACCTCCTTTGCATGAGTTAACTTCCTAACTGTCCCTCTGCCACATGGATGTGGCAAAACTCTAGCCCTGGTGCCACAGTCCGGCTGGCTGCAGCAAAATAACCCGGGGGTGACGAATAACTTGTGTACCTTGATACAGCAGGAGTAGGAGCCATTTATTGTAGGACAGGAGCAGTATTTATACATTCCACACAGCTTATCTAATTAGCATAAACTAGATACAGCAGTCAACCAATCAGGAATCTCCACACTTAATGGCTCGCTTTTGTTACTTCTCAAACCACTCCCTCTGGCATTTTGCCAGGCACCATCCAGACTTGTTTACAAACTCTAACATTCCCCTGGCAAAATGCCAGGTGTTATTTTGACTTGTTTACAGACTCTAACACCCTGGACAGACCCAGACTTTTCCCTCTCAAGCGCCCACTCACTGCTTGGCTCTGAAGACGGCTGGACCACCATGCTCGGTTCCCTTTCTCATGTGGCACTCACTCCACCCAGAAATCCTAAGGTGGTGCACTTGGCCTCACATTCTCCATTGGTTAAAATTTCATAGTTTGATTTTGACTTTAAATTTTTTTCTCTCATGTTCTAGCCATTTCCCCCTCTTTCCGGTAGTCTTGAGTTCCATGGATTCATTTATTAACTAACATGAATCACCTCCCAGAAGGTAGGTTCTGTTCAGACCCTGGAAATACATCAGGGAACAAAACAAATTCCCTACCCCCATCGAGCTGTCGATGTAGATTTTGGAGTTCTAGAATTTGAAGAGATGAAACATAAACAAACCAGTATATGACTCTTATCACATACCACCTGACAGCAATAAACCCAAAACGCAGGGATCGGTGGTGGTAACTTCCAAAAAGAAAGGCTGGGCAAGGGATGCAGGAAGACCTCTCCTGGGATTTTCCTTGAGCAGAAACCTCAATGCAGGAGGAGCCAGCCCTGAATGCCCTGCTCAAATACACCCATTCCTTCCTCAGGGCCCTCTCAGCCCCTGCTCAGGATCTTTTATGAGATGCTTTAAAATTCCCGGAAGCTTCAACCAAAGTCAGTGGTGCCCCACGCCCAGGAGAGTTTTCTGCTCTGCCGGCTTCTGCTCTATTCCTTTTCGGGAATCCCTTCCTCTCCCTCCAAGATGGCTGTTCCTCTCCTGATCCACTCCTCCCCGAGCTCACTGCGTCCTGAGGCCCTCCTTCTCCCGGCTCGCACCACAGCTGGCTGCCCTGGTCTTGGCCTGCCTCTCAGCCCAGCACACTTCTCTTTTCTCACCACACGGTCTCCTGAGATCTCACCTCACTTTAATACCCTCTGTGACCGACAAGTACCAAACGCACGTCCCAGGTCCCCGCTTCTCTTTTGGGTGCGAGACGGCCTTGTGTCTGTGGTCAGAGTTCCCCAAGCTTCTAGCTCTGCAATTTAAGTCTTGGGTCTTGGATGGTTTTTCTGTTTGTTTGCCTTGTGTCATGAAAGAGCATTGGATTTTGTCAAATTTGTTTACGGAGATGACCACACATGGGTTTTGTCCTTGATCCTATTCCCATGGTGTTTTATAGTGATTGATCTGTATGTGTGAAGACAATTCCGCATTCCTGGGATAAATCCTCCTTGGTTCTGGTGTAGGATCCTCTTCTGGATCCAGTTTGCTAAGTATTTTATTGAGAAATGTTTACACGTATGTTCATAGGAGATATTGATCTATAGTATCTTCTTTTTTCCTCTCAGCCTTATTGAGGTATAAGGAATGGATAGGTAAGAACTGCATAGATTCCAGGAGAGCCATGTGATCATTTGATAAATGACAACCATCGTCCGTCACCATGGCTGTGGGGCGAGGACATCTACAGTTCTCATCTTGCTCCCCTCCCCGCCTCCTCCTGTCCTTCCCACCTCAGGCCACAGACCTGGTGGGCAGCTCAGCTTCCATCCCATTGGATGTCACTGCCTCTTTACCTGGGCAAGTGTCTCAGCCCAAATGACACCTATCCCAGAAGATTTCTCTGGCCACTCCATCAAAAGCAAGTTCCCCTTTACCCCTGTTAGTTCCTCCCACCCAACTCCGTTTCCTGCATGGAGTTACTAGAATTTATAGTCAGTCCTCTGTCCATGGCGTTTCCCCGCTGTTCTCTCCCAGGGCTGACCTCCTCTAAGAGGAGAGGGATCCCCAAAATTTGGTCACCCTAGATCAGGTTGCCTGGCTTGAGGCCTAGCACCCAGGAGTCACTCAGGAAATCTGATACCAGAAGAATCAGTACTTCTGATACCAGAAATACTAACGTGAGGCTCTGGGGACTCCTGACCCACCTACCAGAGCACGACATTAGTGGTCCCCTTTGCCCTTTATCTGCAAAACTTAAAAGATAAAACCAGAGTCACACACAAGAAATCACCTCCTCTGTGGCCGGGCTGAGTGGAGAGGAAGGAGGAGTTGAAGCCTAGGTAACACGGTGGGAGCAGGAAAGGTCCCTGGAGCTATGGGGACTTGAAAAGAGCAGAGGGACCACAATGCACAAATTTTAAAAACACATGGAAAAGAAATTGCAGAGGGCCAGGTCTGTCAGAGGCCTTTCTGTGGTGGTGTGGATCCACCTCCCTGTTCTGGCTTCTGCCACGCTTCATTTACTATTTTTAATCCACAAACTAACCTGGTGAACACTAAAGGGATGATCTCAGGTACAGCATCTCACAGGTGGCACAATCTCTGCGAGGGGCTGATTTGGAATATGCATCCTTTCTGCTGTGGATTTAGCATCTGGACTACATCCTAAGGGAGCTGCAATCATTCCACCTTTCTGCTCTGCCGTCCTTTTCTCCTTCCTCTGGTAGCACGAGAGTGGAAAGTTCACCATCCTAAGAGAGTAAGAGGGCCGCGTCTTCCTGTAGCTCTCCTCTAGGGAGATGCAAACTGTGCCACATGTTCAAGACCACAGACTCCTCTTCGTTTCTCTGCCAGAATTAGGTGAGCTGCCTGGGATGGCTCAGAGCACAATGCCTCAGCCCAGATGCCGTTTCTAGCACTCAAATAGCTCGGGACCTGCCGCAAGTGACCTAACAAACCGGTGCCTTAGTTTCTGCGTCCATAAAAACCATGAGTTCCTAACCATGAGGTGAGGAAGAGCACTCATCTCCTTGGTTAAGATACCAAATTAAAACCCACATTTCACTAGTCAATATTTAGTGCTTGCCATGTGCCGTGCAGTGTGCAAAATATCCTATCGATTATTGTATTTGTTGTTCTGAAAGCTGAATCAGTTTCTTACAAAGGTTTCCCTTACCGTCAGGTTCCTGGACCCCCGTCCCCCGGGATGGGTGCTGTCCACCAACGGAGGTCTCTTGCTGCAGCCCTGCTGGCTGGGCAAAATAACCGGGGGGTGACGAGGAACTTGTGTAGATTGATACAGCAGGAGTAGGAGCCATTTATTGTAGGACAGGAGCGGTATTTATACATTCCACACAGCTTATCTAATTAGCATAAACTAGATACAGCAGTCAACCAATCAGGAATCTCCACACTTAATGGCTCGCTTTTGTTACTTCTCAAACCACTCCCTCTGGCAAAATGCCAGGCACCATCCAGACTTGTTTACAAACTCTAACAGTCTCTTCCAGAAGGCCACTGTTGGCTGGGTTGGCAGGGTCAGAGCTTGACAAGTACTACAGTTGAGGGAATGAATGAAGGCATGATCATCCTTAGAATTAATCTTTGCCCCCTTCCATAATTGTTTCACTTAAAATGTTATAGATCTGGACATTTTAAAGAATGAAAGGTTTAGACATTTTTTTTTTTCTTACTTGTAAGGTCTGTTGCCACACTGTTTTCTAGAAGAGTAGGACCAGTCTACACTGTGAGAATCGGTGACAAACTCTCAGATTGACCCTATCCTTGCCAGATAGGTAGATTGTTCTTAATTTTTCCCAGCTTGATTTAAAATTATTTTAATTATAAGGGAATTTATCCATGAGTATGGTACTTATTTACTAGCAATATCTATTTCTTTTTATGAACTGTCCTTGACTTCAGCAAACACGGTCACTCAGCTACTCAGCATTCTCCCTTCTTGTCTAGCAACTCTAATCCTGTTGGAGGAAGTGTGTGTGTGCCCCACTGAAAAGACATTACAAAGCCATCTTTGTAAATAGGGACCCTCAGGTGACACAGTCTGAAAAGACATACTCTTGGAATTTATAGAATAAGACCTGTAGAAAAGGTCCTGAAAGAGCAGGTGGACGCTCAGGTGCATGTGTTCCTTTGTCTTTCTTCATCTTCCAGATCATAACATAGACTACTGGAGAGGCAGCAGCCTCCTTGTGACCATGAGGGAAAGGTCAAGCAACTGTAGAAAACTCAGTTCGGGTGTCTCTCGCTGTTGAAACAACCACCTAATATCAGACTTGTCATTAGGAGAGAAAATAAAGCCTTATCTTGTTTATTATGTATTTGGATGTCTGCTAATGCAGCAGAATTTAATAGCTACAATGTCCTTTGTTATTTTCTATTTAGGTTTTCGTTTTCTTTCACTAATGTGTCAGACTTGTTTCATATTTAGTTTTTTTAAGATAATGCTTCACAACTTCATGCCCGTAAGATGGGTGGCAAATTTTGGTTTAGGTTGTTGTTCACTTTTCAACTTTACTGAAGCTGATTTTTCAATGCATCATTCTCCATTTTATCTTTGCTTTGAAGCTTAAACGGTCCTTCTGCCTCCTTATAGCCCATAAATATTGCACCTATATTTTCTTGTAGAGTTTTTTGTTTCCTTTATTTAATTTTTAAAATATATCTAAAATGTCTTTTTTTTTAATGAAGGAGCATTTGATCAGCCAGTTATCCCAACACCATTCATTAACTTGTCCGTTCTTTCCGGAACTGATTCAAACCCCCACTTTTATTCTACACCAAAACATTATATCCAATGGAGTCTGTGTTTGTGTTTTCATTTGTTCTCTCACATTGGACTCCACTCCCTGACATGGTGAGTCCCCAGCATGATTTTCCTTTTCTAGAATGTTTTCAGTGCTTCTCGTTTGTAACTCTTCCAGTTGAATTTCAGAAACATTTCATCCAGTGAAAAGTGCTTGGTTGGCTCGGGACAGGGTCATACCACCCTCATCACTTATTTCTGGCAGCATAAACATGTTTCACCATCAGAGAGTCCTCTGCAGCATGACCCAAGGAAAGAGCCAGGCAGACAGGAGCTCGACCCATCAGCCTTGGGTGTCCTCGTCCCTGGGATCCAGCATGACACTGACAGATCTGAGCCAGTTTGGAGGTGGGATATTTTCACCTTCTAAGTGAATGAGTGTTAGAGTGAAAAAGAGTTTTGAAAAGGTGGTACGCAGGCTGCTGGCCAGAGGCCATTTTTAGGAAGAAGTGTTAGGAATAAAAGCTTTGATAGCTGAAAGGAAAAAACACTCTAAAGGGCTTCATCCTGGCAGAGTTATGGGACCAAAGGAGAGCGGAAGACCAGGGCAAAAGCTGGGGCTCAGAGCATCTGTCCATCAAGGCCACAGAGGAGCAGGGCACAGGGAATCCAGCTCCTGACAGGCTTTTAAAAACTGTGTGATGCTCCAAGGGGCTGAGGGAGTCATTTTGGAAGGTCAGAACAGAAATGAGCTGGGAAGGCAAAGCCTCACTGGAATTCCATTAGTTAACAGTGTGACAGAAAGAGCCGGGCATGTCTTTACATCTGGGGACCGCGCCAGTGCCCAGGGATGAGGTAGAGCCAGGAAAGGATGGAGAGATTCTGGATACCCCAAGACCAGGTACAGGAGCTCCTGGACCATGAAAGGGCTCCTACCATGATGCCCGGGAGCAAGCTGGGCAAAGGAGTATGTGGCATGTTAACTTATACCAAGGGCCTGTCCTACGGCGGCAAACCACATTAGTGGGTGGTGGGGAGCTACTTCTAGGGCGTCTGCCTTGGAATCCATGCATGGGCCATGAGACTTGGGCATATTCAGCATGAAGGTCCACTATCTACAAAGTCAATGCTCAAGACACTTCTGAGAAAAGTGGAAAACCTCTGTGCTGCACGTGTGGACCACAGTAAGCTCATATCTTCTGGCTGGATTCATGGAGCGGAGGCTCAGGCTCCCACAGCAGCAAGGCTTACAGAGCGTCTGGGATCAAACACTAGGTGCTCGCTAATCACTGAGGTATCAGTTTCCCGACTGTGAGCCTCAGACACCAGGCCAGAGGTCACAGAGCTCCAAGGACTGCATTTTCAGTCAATTATTTTTGATGATATGCTAGGGACTGGGTCAAGTCAAAATCCTCCTGAGTGCCATGGGAATGACACTTAATGTATTATATGAGACCAGGCCAAAGGCCCCAAGTTACATAGGCCTATAAGAGAAGGCACAGGAATGTGCAATGAAGAAAATAAATACTATGACTTTAATAATTCTTCACTCAAATAATCAGTTTATTCTGATAGATTTTTTTTCTTTAAATGTATACATTTATGATCAACTAAAGACATTTACCTGGTTGAGTCTATTCTACTTATCATCTATCTATGGTATTTTCACTTCATATCAAAAGCATTAAAAGGGACTTATTAGAATTAAAATTCAGCATATGCAGATATCATTGAACTGAATTGCATAGACTCTCTTACAGATAGTTGGATAATATAGATCTTAACCAATTTTGACACTACTACCCTGGAAAGTAGTAATAAGCCTGGGTAGATCACTGGCATGGCAAGAAGGTGGCCCCCAGAAAAATTGATAGATCACCACTGTCTGGGTACATCTGGAAATAGATTTTTGAGTCTAAAAATAATGGGCCACATTAGCTAATGCAGAACAGTTATTTGGCTAAATTAAGCTTCAGCTACTATCAAGAGACTCATTGCAAAATGGGATTTTTTTAATAATAATAGTGCCTTATGAATTATTCATGGGTAATTATATTCAAGCCCCTGCTGTTTCCATCCATCCACATGATATTGAAACTGAGGTTGAGGAAAGAAGGAGGAGACACATATTCCCATTTGTTCATCAAAGATAGCGTTTTTTTCTAGGCTGCAAATCCTGAGGGTGGTTCTAAGGAAAGGCTATGACTCAAGACTTTTATGTGCTCTCTAAGGCTGTGCTTTGTGTAGAAGGTGTCCATCATGTGCACTTTGCTACATTTTCTGACATTCTGTGATGTCACAAGTCTTTCTTTAAATTAACAGCCAAAGGGGCAAGCAGAGAAAACGAAGCAGGAGGCAAGGAAACTAAGCGCATCTAATTTCAGCACTGTTAGTTAAGACTCCGGAGCCCTGGGGCAGCTGGTAGTATGTGCTGTTGCTGAAACCACCCTGCGCGTCCTCTCAGAAGAAGCTCAGGACAGAGGAAATATAAATCCCCAGACCTGTCCAGAGAACAAACTTCACTGGCCTTCTTATCTAGAAAGCCCCATATTAAAAATCCAGAACACATAAATACACCCCACCCACACCCCGGTACCTAAGATCAACACAAGACCAAGCAGCCTGCTCTCTGACTCAAAACAACCTGGAGTCCCAAGTTGGCTCATCACACACAAACACCTAATAAAAACTTAGTGGATGATCAGGGTGCATTCCCATGGACTCTTTAAAATTTACCATCAGTTGAGGTTTGGGGGGAAGTGACAAAGTAGCTAGGGGTAGTTAAAAGTCACACCTGTCTAATGTAGAAAAAAATTTAAACTTATAAAAGTTCTACTGCCTATAGAAAATTACTGTTAAGCTAGGTGCGTTGACATAGAAGTCTGGAATCCCAGCAGCTCAGGAGGCTGAGGCAAGAGTATCACGAGTTCAAAGCCAGCCTCAGCAACTTAGTGAGACCCTGTGAGACTCACTAAGCAACTCCCTGAGACCCTGTCACTAAATAAAATACAAAATAGCGCTGGAGATGTGGCTCAGTGGTCGAGTGCTCCTGAGTTCAATACCCAGTAAAATAAAATTACTGTTAACACCTTGGCATATGCCCCTTCCAGACTTTTCAATACATGCATATATGTTTATATAAATTTTTATCTAAACTGGGAACATTCTCTATGTAATGTTTCATCTTGGTTTTTGATTTAATGTTATGTATGTGAAAAGTATATTTTCAAGTCATTAAACATCCCATGACTGATTTGAAAGGCTGCTTAATATTCTTTCATACATATGAATCATCATGTACCTAATTTGTCTCATCTTTTTTGGACATAAAAATAGGTTCCAGATTTCTTATGACTATAAATAATAAGGCAGCAAATGCACTATACATTTATTTTTGGTTTCACTTTGTACTATTCTCTTAGGACACATCCCTAGACCTTATTTTGTTCAGCGCATATGAACAATTTGGAAGGTTGTGCTCTTTCCAGCATAGCATAGAAATCACCCAAATCCCCACTAACATATTTGAGCACAACTATTACTTAAACTGGTATTATAAGATAGGACAAAGTACCAATTGTCACTATTTAATTTGTGGTTGTCTGATTATGATGAACTAAACAGTTGTGTGTGTGATATGTTTGTTTCTTGGACATTGTATTTTTTTTAATTTGGACATTCATGTCATTTTTCTCTTTTGAATTGTTGGTTAATGTCTTATCAATTTCTAATCAACTCTTTATCATATTCATGGTAATAACTAATTATTAAATGGGCAGATATTTTCTTTTTGTAATTATATTAATGCTTTTACTTGCAGAATTCCTGCCTCATGATGAGATAAGTAAGATACATCTCTGCTGTTACTTAGTAAAATAAGTGCCCTCTCTCTCTCTCTCTCTCTCTCTCTCTCTCCACCCAAATCTAGTGTTCTTTTGTATCACTCTTGCTTTACTTGCTAACATCTAGCTGTCATTTCAAATGAGCCAGGACTCAGTTTCCCCACTCTGAAGAAAGCTGTTAGACATGCCCTCCTCTCCCTGTGTCTGTGGTTTAATGGGATCCATCTGCTGCCTCCCGGTGTGTGCACACATGTATACTCCCAGAGTCCTCCCTGTTGGTAGCTTCTTGCAGTTGGTAGGTGTGTTCATTGTATGGAGACCATCCAGGGCCAAGATCCAATCATCCGATGCAGGACACAACCATCCCTTCTCTTGTGTGGTTGGTTGAAGAGATGATAGAATGAGAGATCATTTTTATTCTTTTTGAAAACTAAGAGATTAAAGGAAATCTCAATTATTTAAACCTAGAACTGGTTTTCCAAGAGAACACTGAAAGAATAAATATCTAGATTTAAGTTTCAAGACTGTTTGTATTTGAACCCTTTGTCTTAATGGAGGATTTCAAGCAGGTGACCTCATTTCTTTAAGCTTTGTGGCTTCATTTATCAAACCCAGGCAATGATACCTGCTTTTTTGCTGCAATGGCTGAAGGAGGTCATGTTCCTAGTGCAGTGCCTCAATAAATAGGTGCCCAATAAATGTGCCTAGAATTGGAATTTAAGGGAAGGTGAATAGGAGTCAGGGAAACTATGAAGCTTTGAATTCCAACCCATAACAGATGAAGGCTCTCTGTTCCTAAGTGCATTTGAAGGTCCTTCCCTGGAGTCTGATATACTGCCAGTAACTGTCACAAGAACTGGGGGACTGCAATGGGTGTGTTTGACAAATGATTTGAAACATTTTGAAAGAGAAAATTCTTAGAGAAATAAAGTCCAGTGTTAAAAAACAGGAATGCCATCTCCTACCAATAGTCCAGAAGAACAATAAAAGTCAAGGCTTCTGAGGGCTCATCCAGTACCAGACCTGCACTAAGCAAGCACCAAGGTCCTTTCACCCTCCCCACAGCCTGCACAGGGTCAGGACTGCAAGAAACAGGGTTGTGGATGAGAAGATGGAGCCCTGCCAACCTCAAACAACCAGAAGTGACAGAATGGGGACTCTGTCATCCCAGCCTGACACTGGCACCTATGCTCACAGCCACACAAATACTAGGCATCCTGGAAGAGTGAGCATATCTTACCTGAAATGCTTGGGACCAGAAATGTTTCATATATTAGATTGTAGGGGGGGACTTCGGATTTATAGAAATAATAAATTATCTTGAGGATATCCCATTAAACTCCTTAATTAAAATCTTTTTATGTATTCTTCCATTTTAGGGTATATTTATGAAAATGAAAGAACATAAAAAAAGCATTTTGTTGTTTAAATACTCGCTCTTTTCTTTGTGCTATTTCTACTGCTGCATAATTTTTATTTCTTAATAGTCTTTCATGATTGGTTATATTTATGCCCTTGTCTAAATACAGAATTCATTTATGTTTCATATATGCTTATACACATAATTTTATAGAATATGTTAAATAATTTTGTGCATGTAATAGAGTTTCATGGTGTGGGATGGTTTACTTGTGGTGTCATGTCCGTACATAAAACATTTTGGATTTGGGATATGGGATCCTGGGTTTGGGATTTTGGGGCTCGGGGTGCTCAACCTGTATATCTTGTCATCAGATGACAGCACATAATTTGTCCTATGTTCTATGAGCTGCTCCTTTGCAGGATTATTTCCAAGGTATTACAGAAGGAATTTCTGCATCCCCAATACCTTCTCCATTTCCTCTTAGGACTCAGAATACTGCATATTCCAGAATCCAAACCTTTCATTTCAAACTCACATGTCTTAGAATGCCATTGTCCTGATGGCATGTCTATTTCAATGAGGTTCCCATTAAGGTGAGAGTGATGAATATCAGATTCTTTCCTCAAAAGAATCTGTGGCTGGAAAAGAGTATGAGGGAAGAATGAGGCAAGAGAAGAGGAGACAGGGGGAGTCAAGGAACTCCAAAATTAAAACTCTGAGCACACCACAAGCTTACTCAGAACTGTCCCGAATAGAATATCACAATTTTTTTAGAATGCATTAGAACTAAATTGGCAATTTGCTGTATATGAATTAATAGGAAAGAGAAAACCTATTTCAACTTTACTTGAATGGCTTTTGTTTTTTCTCTTCATTAAGAGTAAGGGCTATCCAAAATCCTTCATTAAACTCCTTGATTAAAATCTCCTTTTGTTTTTTGGTACTGAGGATTGAACTCAGGGGCACTTGACCACTGAGCCACAGCCCCAGCCCTATTTTTGTATTTTATTTAGACACAGGGTCTCCTTGAGTTGCTTAGAGCCTCACTGATGCTGAGGCTGACTTTGAACTTGTGATCCTCCTGCCTCGGCCTCCCAAGCCACTGGGATTACAGGCAAGTACCAGGGTTCCTAGCTTCTCTTGTTTCTTAAAGGAAAAGGTAGCAACACATTAGTCATACTGTCATGGCTTCCTGTATCCTTTTTAAAATTGAAACAGTATAGATCTTTTTGTCTCTGCAGTTCCCTAAAGTTTTTTATTTAACAGAGATTATATGATTACTTATATCATTGTAACATCCATTATGCACTGTGAAAACTAGTTTCTAATGACTTTCAAATGTTTGGTATGTTTTGTAGATAAAGGCCACAAACAAAAACACAAGAAATTATAAACAATTATTTTTTCCAATGTCATTTTTTGGAATTCTATTAATTCATAGACTTTATAGCTTTAAAACACACATACACACACACACACATACACACACACACACAAAAGCAGCATTTTTACTAAAAATAGAAGTATACATTAAAAAGATTCTTTTTTTTAATTTGAATACTTGCTCTTCTTCTTTGTGCTGTTCCTAGTGCTGCATCATTTTGGTTCCTTAATATTCTTTCTGGAAATTCCCATGATTGGTTATATTGAGACCCTCCTTCTATAGTTGAAAACACAAAATCATCAACTGGCTTTATATTTAATCCCGTCTCTAGGCAAAATCAAATGTGAACGACCTTGATGGCTGTATTATACATTAAGCTTGGTTTATATGTTTCTGTCCTCCCATATACAACCTGTGAATTATAAAACACAGAATTATGGTAAAATGCAGGACCTCTTTCAGGAACAAATATATTCTCTTGGCAGAGGACTGACATTATAAGACCCACGGGGACTAGAAGAGCAATGGCTATGGGATAAAGGCTGGCAAGCTATGGGCAAGATGTCTTTATGATTATTATGGAAAAAGAGAGGAAACTAAGCCGTGATCAGGTGCCTGTGTTTATTAAATTATGTACATGCTTCTAGTTCCTTTGGATTCCATTAAGCTGCATGGCCGACAGAAGCTTAGCATTATTGCTCATAAAAGCCAGACTCACTAACACAACTAAGAGATCGCTGAGGATAAGGCAAATTGCTGAGGAAAAAATCAGCACTACAATTCAGAACTCAAACCCCAATGCATTTTCCTGTCTGTCCATGGCAGCTGCCCTGCATACTGCTGGCCTCCCCCCAACGCCCACTGCCGCCGGTTTGGTTCCAAGTCTCCAAGAAGCAATTGCATTAGTGGCAATGCCTCTTTGCTTAGCTCACCACCTTCAAACTGACAAGTGACTGCTCATTTATGAAGAGAGCTTTAAGATGGATTAAAATGTCAGATTCTCGGACAGTTTAAATTGAGAGCTAGGGGTGTTTTCCTGAGTACGAAGAAGCTCTCGGTAGAACAATTCCTCTCCCTCCCCTGCTCCAAGAGACAGTGACAAGGAGGGAGATGGAGTGGCTGAAGGACTGTAAACAATACATCTCAGCGTGTGTAAGGCAACTGGGAGCAGCACACGGGCCTGCAGTAAGGAGGCTCCACATCTGTCCTCCAGCCAGACTGCACGTTCAGCAGAACGCTGCTCCCCATTCCCTCTGGCCTCTCGACCTTCCTGCCAGCCCAAGAGCCCCCATGTGCCCACCAGATCACGAGAGACAGCATTTTTTACCACCCACTTCTCCATGCAACTCTTTGCTTCCTCAAGGCATTTCCAGTTGATTAACTTAACCTGCAATACTCAAAGGATTCCCATTAGATATTAACGCATTAGTAGATCAGTACTTTCAAAGGTGTGTGTGTGTGTGTGTGTGTGGAGAGAGAGAGAGAGAGAAACAAAGACAGACAGAGAGAAGAGTATCCCTGGACATAGTTTTAAAAAGAAACACTGAATGGTAACAAAAGACACAGCACAGAAAATCAGGATTCTTGGGTTCTCAAGTTGAGCATACCCCTTAACTTATGTGTCAGCTTCCTATCTGAAAAAGGAGACAGTTCTCCAAGGGTAGGGTCCTCAGGGATATTTCAGGCTCATGGGAGAACTGTGCAAAGCAAGGAGGCCTTCTGCAGTGCCCTTGTCCTCACCATGTAATATTGGCAAATGACTTGCATGCCTGCCTGTGACCCAGGGCCTGGTCTTGCTTGAGCTGTATATATATTTTGGGGTGAGATGTGAATTTGATTGTGCTCTCCTCAA
Source organism: Marmota flaviventris (assembly GCF_047511675.1). Taxonomy (NCBI): domain Eukaryota; kingdom Metazoa; phylum Chordata; class Mammalia; order Rodentia; family Sciuridae; genus Marmota; species Marmota flaviventris. The sequence continues at coordinate 167,631,346 of NC_092500.1, forward strand.
ATAGCTCATCTTGATCCACACTGCAGCAGGAGAAAAGCAGACACCTGGCATATCTCAGAGTTGTACCAGGGAGCATCCAAAAGAGATCTGAGGTTGTTCTGGCCATTAACAGATCAAGCCTAAGTTCACCCCGGCGGGAGACATTATCTCATCGGCAGGTCTCGCCAGAGGCAGAAGTTAGGTCTCATTAAAAGTCTCTGAAGCACTGAGTTTCTGCTTTGTCACTGACACCATTCAGTTTATGGTTCTGCTATGTCATTAGGCAACCTTTTTGTAGACACAGAAAAGAAGAGGCTGCAGTTAACCAATTCAAGACAAAAAAAAAAAAAAAAAAAAAAAGAAAGAAAGGAATGATAGAACCTCAGAATGTCCAGTTAGTAATAGAAAAGGAAAGAGTTGTTCTAAAAAAGGGCTCCAAAGATATGTGTTGGAAGGGAATGCCAGGAGCTGTAAAAATGAATTGATTGAATGATGACCCTTTCTCCACTGGGCACAGGCTGAAAGTGACAATACAAAGAGTTAGAAGACACATCGGGGGAGTTATGGGATCCCACCCTAAGAGGGATGAAGACCACTTATAAAGAATTAGTGGGAATGTGGATATGGATAGGAAAATAAGTTAATATTTTTTTCTATAAATTTTTGCCAGTCCTGAAGATAAATGTTTAAGCCATTTGGGCTAGAAAATAGTACTATTTAGAAGGCAGTAACAATTCTTTATTTATATATAACCTTTTTAAAATTATCTGGGCGGACCATTAAGACTTTCAGCTTAACAACTACACGGAAAACACAGACCATCAACGCATGCCTCCATGATCTTTCTTCTGACAAACGTTTCAGGTCTCTTCTTCCGTGAATCAGTGCAGGTGCGCAAAGAAAGTTCTGCAAGGTGCACTGTCGCCGGCTTTCTTTGCAAGGACACACCCCACTATCGCGATCAAGTCCTCGCCTGCGTTGAGTGCTATGCCTGCTCCGACAGCGCCCCTGCTGGTGAGATGACACAGGGCGCGCAAAGGGGAACTGCGAGTGTCAGAGCCGGGACCAGCCTCCTAGGGCGTCGCCTTCAGTTTGTTCTCTGAGGATTAGGATAATTGCTCTGTGTAAAGGAGCAGGTGTGCAGGAGGTCTTTGTTTTATACTGTGGAGGGCCCCTACGCTGGCATCCTAGCCTTCTTCTCGTTCGTGGAAGTGGTGGGGGGCGGGGGGCGGGGGGAGCTACCCCTGCAACACTCTGCAGGCAAAAGTTCAATATTACTGCAACCTTCCAGAATAAAGCTGAGATGAGGCGGGTGGGAGGGACAGCGAGCCCGAGGGCACTGCAGAGGGATAAGGGGCAATCTTGCACAGCGGGAACATCTGTATTTTCCACCCCACTGTGATCGGGAGTTGCAGGGTGGGGCGCGCCTGCATGGATGCCTAGGATCTGCTAGAATTAGGGGCGCAGCCTGCGGAATACCGGAAGCTGCACCAGAGCGGGAGGCATGCAGGGCCATAGAGAGGGCCTTTTCCTTGGTCAAAACAGACAGAGGGACGTGGGGTGGGGTGGGGGAGTAGTTAGTTTGACATCCCCAAACTCCGAGCGCCCGGGAGCTGGGGCTCCGGGCGTGCCCACACCCTCCCGCAGTCCCTGCCGCAGGAGGATGCTGAGTCACTCCTTCCCCGAGCTGCGGCCACCCCCATCGCGCGATGCGGTTGTCGCGTTAGCCAGGGCGCAGCGCCCCCTTGTCTTCCGTCACCACGAGCGCAGGCGTCCCAGCCAGCAGCCTGGGAGGCTGGGGGGTGTACAGGAGCCCCCGGAAAATGCGCGGCACTTGACGCAGGGCCGCGTTTTTCTGGGGAATAAATAGAACTTTCATCCTGTTCTAAAGAGGGTAGCTTGGAGGGAGCAGTTATTTTGTTTACTTTTGGGGAAATGGTGACGCAGAAAGGGGAAGGAGCTTCCCCAGGCCCGAGTCTCCCGTGTGCCTTGCACTGACCTTATTGCTCTGGCTTTTGTATTTTAACTTTGAGACTCTCCGCGGCCTTTCATCCCTCTCCTGGTGATTTGCTGAAAGTATCTTCCCTGCCCGTTTTTAAATTTATTTCTGCGATTCCTCCATCTCTGTCTTTTCCCAGTTCCTTTCTCTTCAACCGCTCCTTTCTCCCCACAACCCATCACCACCGGGGTTTAGGCACTTGGTTTTTGCCTCAGGCACCAGCGACACGCGAATAATGTGTGCTGCTTTGCTCAAAATGCTGCAGCAACCTGCCCGGAATCCTTCTGGGTGGTACCCAGTTCACAGGCACGCACACACTTGCGGGGCGCGCGCGCGCGCGCGCACACACACACACACACACACACCACACCACACATACCCCACATACAAACCTCTTTCTCAGTAGTGGTTTGGCTTTTAAGGATCCTTGTGGAGTTTTGGGGTGGGGGGTTTTGTTTTCTTACCAAGGATTGAGCCCAGGGGCGCTTAACATTGAGCCACATCCCTGACCCTTTTTTAATATTTTATTTTGAGACAGGGGGTCGCTAAGTTGCTCAGGGCCTCGCCAAGTTGCGGATGCTGGCTTTGAACCTGCGACCTCTTGCCTCTCCCAAGCCGCCGGGATTACAGGCGTGGGCCACAGGAGTTGGCAGCTCCCCAAGGCAACTTGGGGTGGGAGGAAGCGCTCCTGCAGGGTCTTCTAATGACATCAATTACCTTCTCAATACTAGGGATCCTGCGGCCCGGAGTCAGGCCGAGGACCAGGGTGACTCTGCCCCATTTGAGTAGGTTATGACAGAAAGAAAAAACGCGCAGAGAAGTCTGATATGCACGGACGATGTGCACTTTTCTCACTGGACTCCAAACTGCCGTCCCTTGCGGATTAGCCCAGGACCCAGCAGAAGGAAAGAGTGGGCTGAGGGGCGGGAGGTGGGGCGGGCCTGCGGGGGGGGGGGGGGAAGAAACCGCCCACGCCTTTCCTGTATCCGGCCCCATTTCTCCGTTTTTCACTTGGGTCTAATTGGTCCAGGCTTCCAGGCTGCCGAGTCTTGGCACCAGTTTCCGCCGGAGGATTAAACCGGGATGGGGATTAATAACCTGTCCTCCCAGCCCGGTGGAATAAGATCCACTCTCGGTTGAAAGCTCTTCTCCCGGTTCTAGCAAACGGCCCATGTTTCTGCTTTTCTTATTATACTTTGACAATAGACTGGATTTTTCCCGTGGGGTTTCACATCCCTCTGACACACTGTATTATTTACTTTGGAATTGTGGAGGGGACAGCTACTCTATTCGCTGTGGTTGGTTGCCTTATCTTTGTTCTTGAGAGATTAAGTGGCCTTGTTCCATAATACATGAAGGTTTTATTTGAGAGCAGCATCACCCGCTTCTGCCAGCCACTGACAGATAAAATTAAATAAAGAGCCAGGCTGTATTTTCCAGCCTCTTGCTTATTAATGTTATCATACACGTAATGAACATCTGACTGTCTTTCCTGGGCTTGGTGTTTTTAACCCCCATACCCCTTGGCAAAGGGTGATTTTCTTCATCTTTATACAGACTGTTAAAATCTGGATTTGAAAATCTGGATTCGAAAACCTTTTCCATAAAGAGTAAATGACTTGGAGGTTAAAGAAGTCAAGATGATTCAGAATTATTTAGAACATGAGCATGAGGATTCAAATGTTTTAGGCTGGATGTAGTTGGCAATGAGTATAGACTAGAGGCTGAAATCTTACGGTCTGAGTCAGACCCTGACTCTGCAGTTTACCATCTGCTAGAAATGACCTAACGTTCCTAAACCTTAATATGTCAATGGGGCATAGCTCCACAGCCTGGCAAGATCACTGTGCTTAGCACAGAAGCAGCTGAAGGTGCTTCATCAATTGCAGCCATCGTAAATATTAAGATTAAAGAAAGATGACTGAAAAATTGTGTTTAACAAACAACACTTGCATATCCACTCCTGGCTTCTCCAGGAGCAGACTGATTAGATTCAGTCTAGGAAAAATCTACAGTAATATACTAGTTCTGTATCCTTGACATTTCACATAAGTAGGAAATTTGAACCAAGAACAGACTTTAAAAAGTAGGCAGCAAAATGTGTATGTGAACCTATAAATTGCATATATGGGAGGGCCCCGCTCTTTGGTAAGGTCCTCTGATGCCTGTAAAACAGCTCTGAAACTGTACAGATCTGCCCAGTTTCAAGGTTTCACCCTGGATTTCTTTGAGCTAGCATAAATTATTTAAACTCTCAAAGCCTCAGGTTTTTCATTTATTCAAAATGGGGATTAATAATACCATCTCTTCAACAATGCAGAAAGAATAAAATGTTCTCACACATGTGACTATGCTTAGCAATCTGCCTGACACACCATTGCATCTCCGTAAACGGGGTTTATGGAGATTGCTGTCCTTCCTTTGTCACACTGAGAACTGACTGTTGATTATTTTGTACATAAGCCGGCAACCAACCATTGTTCTCCCATAGAAGAAACCATCCACTCATATTAATATTAATGTGATTTTCTGTTGTTAGGAAGTGTAATCCTAAAAGCTCAGAGCTCTGCGGGCATGTGGACTTTGTCCTGAGTCACTCAGGAAACAAAAGGCAGTGTGCAGAGCTGGTTACCAGGGCCTAAAAGGGCTGTATCTGCCACTGCATGCAGGGGGTGTTAGATGATGATGCTTTTGCAAATGGGCTATGAACCGCAGATGTCCCTGGGAGAGAAAGTAGAAAATGATTAGCAGATTCTGGAGAGGCCTTAGCTTCTTTGAAGAGGAGAGGACACACTGAGCTGGGAGTCGGAGAAGAAATGAGAAATTGAGCCACAGACTCTGAAAGATATCAGGTGCCAAGAGGTTGACGAGATTTTGAGAAGAACTGGAGGGGTTTATACTTCTAGTTTCGATGAAGTAGCTGCCCCTAGACTGGTCCTCCAGCTGTAAAATCTATGAAAATGGACGAAACTGTTTGAGTTAACTGTTTGCAGGCAGTGGGCAGCAGGCAACCCAGGACTGTCATTCCTGAGAGAGAAAAACTTATTAGGTGTACCCCCCAAAATCATCCAGCTCCCTGCCAGGAGGCAGCTTCCTAATCACAGCAGAGAGAGCTGAAGTCCAAGCAGGTCTGGAAGCTGGGCTGAATAGTCAGAGAACCGAGTTTAGCAAAGGTGAGATAAATAGCTGCACCTACAGGGTAGGGCTTTGGCAAGAAGGAAGCTGTGCCAAGAGGGCTACCCCAAAACAATCTGGGGGTTCCTCCCGTGACCTTGACTGGAGATGAGGCTGTAAATGAGCAGGAAAACAGGACCTGGGGCCCACCCAATAGCAGTCACTATGGCAGTAAAAAAGAACAGATAAACCAGGCGCCATGGTGCACACCTGTAATCCCAGTGGTTTGGGAGGCTGAGGCAGAGGATCATGAATTGAAAGCCAACCTCAGCAAAAGGGAGGCACTAAGCAACTCAGTGAGACCTTGCCTCTAAATAAAATACAAAATAGGGCTGGGGATGTGGCTTAGTCATTGTGTGCCCCAGAGTTCAATCCCCAGTACACCCCGCCCCCCCCAAAAAAAAAAACAGAACCGATACTATGGATTGCTACAATGCTGGGGAAAGTTCAGGGCCTAGAAATTGGGGTTTGTATTCCAAAAGAGAAGAGAGATCTCAGGAACACTCTATTAGCACCCCTGGAATCCAGCCAAGACACAAGAAAGGCTTTGATTCAGCAGATAAGAACCACGTCTGGAGCAGGGTTCACCAAACTTTTTCTATGAAGAGAAATATAGCGAATATTTTGGACCCTCAGGTCATATGATCTGTATTATAACACTCAACCCTGCCATTATGGCACAAAATCAGCCACATAGAGTATGTAAATGAATAAAGTGTTTATGTCCTAATAAAACTTTATTTTAAAAACTATGGAGTAAGCAGGGCAGGTATGAGGGTGAACACATGCTCTTGAATCAGGTGCCTTCCAGACCCACAGCAACAAAGCTCAGCACTGACGAATCACAGGGGAGGCAGAATCTGGAGACTGAGCCTGAATCATGAAGGTAGAGGGGCTTGGGAAGTGCCTAGGGCTTCCCACAGATTCAAACAAAGAACAAAACTAGGATTACATAAATTCAACCTGATTAACTGGTAGTTGAACTACCTGAAAAACAGGAATTAACACACTTCCAAAGAAGATAGCATTCAGAATCCTACAGCACACGTTTCAGAATACTGGTATCCAACGAAACAGCACTAGGCAAAAAAGGGAGCAGGAAAAGACGATCCAGAGTTAAGAAAAATAACAGTCCATAGTAACCAACCTGAAGCGGCTCAGATATGGTGCTCAGTAGAAAAAGATTTTTAAACCAGTTGCAATAAATATGTTCAACTAATTGAAAGAAATTTTGTTCAAAGCATGGCCTAATGGAAATAGGAAATCTCAGCAGATATGAAAATTGTATTAAAAAAAGAAAAGAACTAAATTAAATTCCTAGATTTAAAAAGTATAATAACTAAAATAAAAATTCACTAACGGGCTTAGTATCTGATGAGAGATGGCAATCTCTATTAGACAGACTCAATGCACTTGAGGGCAGATTAGCTGATAATTATTTAATCAGAAGAAATAAGAGAAAAAAGATCTAAAAAGCCAAATGAACACAAACTCAAGGAACTGTGAGACTGTACTAAGAGTGCAATTGAGTTTCAGGAAGAGAAGAGGGAAAGATTGGACACAAAATAATTAGAAAAAATAATGACAAATCTGGTGAAAAATATTACAGATCCAAGAAGCTTGGCAAATCTTAAACAGGGTAAATACTTTTAAACATCACACGTAGGCCTACATATTAGAGCCAAATTGCTGAAAATCAAAGTTGAAGAGAAAGTCTTGAAGCAGCCAAGGAAGACGTGTTTCATACATTGAAACAAGAACAATGATGATCACTGATTTATTACCAGAAGACAATGAATGGAAAGATCCATTAAAAGAGTCGACAGGGGTTGAGCTGAGAGGGTTTCTGGGATGAGCGAGTCTCTGATGGTTTTTAACATCCACTGTTTGAATCAGGATCTGAGCCCCTGCAGGGATGACGTTGCAGTCAGCGACATAAACCTCCGTCCCCACACATCTCTTTCTGGGTGGCTCACTGGGAAGGGGTAGGCTTCCATTCTGCCTCGATGGCCTCCAGCACCCTCCCTGATTCTTTGTTTTGGAAGCCTTTCTTCAGGGTCTGCTCTCTAAAGCTCAGGGAAACGTTGCACTTACCAGGAACACCTGAGTGCGGAAAAGGGCCTTCTGGGTAGAAGGCTTCCTCACCCCGGGCTGTTAGGAACAGTATTGAAGGACATGACCTAGCTGCTCTCAAGGAGCACATACTCGTTCAGAAAGGCAGGCAAATGTGAACGAGAAGGAAACCCACTTTCTAAGATGGCACACAAGAGCTACAGGCGGTCAGCAGAGGGACGCCCTGGAAAACTTCAAGGAGAAGAGACTGGGCGTGAGTGGAGAAGAGGGAGAGGCCAGGACATTCAGACCTGAGGGGCAGATGTAGGCAGTGTGACCTGTGGGCTTCGGAGATTTGTGCACCTGCTGAACTGATGCACAGACTTCCCCAGGGCTGCTCATGTTCCTGGAAGGAGGTAACAGATTTTGCATAATGTTCTCAAAGGGGCCTTTGTCAACCTGAAAGTCAGAATCAGTAGTATAGGCTCCAAGTACCACCATCAGCTTTCTCATGGTATCCTAGAAAGACACCTTGGGTTCTTTTAGTTTGTTTTTCATCACCTATAAATAATTCCAAGGAAAATAATTTCGACCCTGGGGAGAGTGCCAAGGTCAGCAGAGGAGAAGACTTGGGCACAGACAGGCCCTTTAACATTTCAAGGACACCCAAAGAGATGGCTGTTTCTGGAATCAGGGCACCTGATCTCCCATGGGGACCCAGGTCCCCTGACCTTGGAAATGTCAGCTCTGGAGCATGAACGTGAATGAAGGTGACCTCTGTTTTCACTTCACACTCCTTCTCTGGGCGCTTGCAGAGGACTGTGCTGGTCTACAGCCCCTGGTCCTTCCAAGAAGCTGATTTAATTAATACTGTCCCACTGTGTCCCTCCCTGTGCCATGCAACCTCCCCCGCCCCCAATCCAATACCAAATTTATTCCATTGCTGGGAGCACTGTGGGATACTGAGACCACATTTCAAGAACATCATCTATCATCAAGAACCTCAAAGCCTTTTTTTCTTTAACTTTAGATCAAAGCAGAGAGAAACTGATTTATAAATTTCTTAGCCAAATTGGAGGTGTCCTTTTGAGCTGGGAAACTGATTGCTTGGATGTTGACTTTTATGGTGAAAATGAGGCTGGATTCATTAATATCGGCCCAATCTTCCTTCCGGTGACACTCAGGAATGAATCATGATGACCCAATAACAATGACTCATCACCTGAGAGAAAAGACTAAATAAATTGTGATTCGATGAACGTCTTGCTTCACTAGGAATCTGACAGGAGGGTTCTTGTTCAGTTTAGAGACCCGCACAAGCAACGTGGGTGGGCTTTGCAGAGCTATGAAATTTTCTTAAAACAAAACCAAGGAAAGCAGGACGACTTCCCCTCCTCTGCCTCCATCTGGGAGAATCTTGAGACAGCAAGTGGAAGTCCTCATAAACCCTCTCAGCGCTGCAGAAACAGACTTCACAGTATAATAGTTGGGGAGGGCAGCAGGAGCCTCCGCAATGAGGGGCCACTCTGAGACACCCGGGATGCCCTGGGAGACTAATCTTCCACCCCGAAGCAATCACAAGAATATTGTGATCCTGGGGTTTTCTATATTGTCGGCTGCTATTGAACAAAGGGAACAATTTGATGACAAGCAAGGACAGCACACTCTGTTCCTATGACTTTAAAGTTTCCAGAGGTATTGGGTGCAAAACGGAAGCCGCTTGCTGCAGAGGGCTGCCCAGGGGCTCTGCGGGGCTCACAGTGGCTGTCTGCTTCTGATATAGTTAGCCAGTGATAAAGGGATTCTGCCTGGCATATTTGATTAATTCTCCTCGGGAAAGGGACATACATTATTCTTAATTGCTGAGTTATGAATCAGTTATAATTAAAGTCTGTTACTGAGGGGAAGATGGCATCCGGGGAAGGAAGAGTGGACCACCTGCCTGAAGGAATGTCTCTTGACCTGAACTTGCGTCCAGCCGTGAAGCAGCACAGTCAGGGCTTCTCCCTCCATCCAGCACTCTGCATCTTCCCATCGTGGGCTCCACTCTCACCCAGCTGGCTCCTGTCTGTCGGCTCTCCTGCCTGCATCCAGGTCCCATTCTGTCAGCAAGAAGAAGAACCGAGTGTCTTCCTGTAGGGATGAACCCAAACTCTGAAAAGGATACAGCATTCCCCAAACCTAGAAATAGCAGATTGGCTTCATTTTTAAGCCTTCAGGTCCCTAAAATAAAAAGAAAAAAAATGAAGAAGAGAGAGTGACATAGCCATATTAGGTTTCACAGCTGGGCCGGTGAAGGAATTTGCTTGGCTTCAGTTGGAAAACCTTTAGAGCCCCTGGAATCAAAAGACCAGACGTTGATAAGGTCTCAGGAGAAAGCCAACCATGCAGGTTTGGCAGGGATTGGGGTTTTCTAGGTTTACAGGGGAACTTGAGAGGCATAGACTATTCGTTTCCCCGCATTATATCATACACTTTCAGGCAGCTCTGTGAACCACTCAGCTCTATGACGGTTCCTAGAAGAATGACTCGGCAGAAATCCTGTCTCGCGGACTCAAGTGCCTCAGGGAAAGAAACTCCACCTTGAACATTGCTTATATCCAAACTGGGCAGTGAAGTGCTGTGTGCAGGTAGATGTTGACGCCTCCGGAGTGACTCTCTGGACCTTCTTCCTAGTGCTCCATGTCCCTACCCACACACCCACACCTTGCATGACCCCATGACAAAGAATTTATCATCAATCTTCTAGTCTGTCCCTCACAGTGTCCCATCTTACCATCAGATAAGTGTAGAAGTGGGTACAGGACAGAGCACATGAATTCAGCAGCAGCCCAACTCAGCTGTGTCAGAGGTGAAGACCTTCTGCTCAGAACCCTTACTTGAACTAAGACATAAATAACTGGCCTTAGGTTTCCTCCAAGTAAGCACGTGAGTCAATGCAATCGTCCTGCTGTGAGGACATTCTCTGCAGGAGTTCAGTCGTGGTAAATATATCAGTGCAGGAATCTGACCTCTAGGAGGACCACAGTCTGTCTGGACAGGATCTGCCTACCACTTTTGGGCAATAGTGTTAGTATTTGAGGTGGCAGGTAGGACCCGTGCCTTCTCATGTATTTGGGTGAGTAACTGAGCCAGCCAGGGGGAGGTAGGATGATTAAGCGAGAAATAAAAGATTCTTGGCTACACTGAAGACTTGATTTGGGAGTGAAAACCCTTAACGAGTAATCTCTTGGAGCTAGAGCCACATATATTCCTTAAAGTGTACATTTTTCCCCCACAAAATTTTGTTGGTTTGTGTTGTTGAGGAATGAACCGAGATGAAGATGAGGAGTCGTGGCATATTGTACTGGAAAATTGGGAGACCTGCAGCAGACCTAAACTCCAACTCTCGTTTTAATCTTATAAAAGATTGTGAAATTCTAAAAGTGCACATGAATCAGGTTTTAAATTACTATATGATGGGTGAATAAGGTTGTGCATTATACTATTTCCTTCATTAGATTCTCAGGCATGGCTTAGCAGTGCAAGAACTCTGGAACATTAGCAAATTCAGTGAAAAAGTAACTACATGGAGAAAAACAAAGATTTCCCCTAAGTAAGGGCATGTGCATTTTTATTGTCACTTGGTCACTCTTCGAGTCTCCCTTATATCACATTAGCCTGTTTGCTTTAGCACATGTATCCCCCTCTGAGAAATCAAATTAAACCTGTAGTTGTTTTTTTTTTTCCTGAAACACTGGGGTCTTTACTTTTTTTTTTATTTGTTTTACTTAGTTGCACATGACAGTACAGTGATCTTGACATATCATACATTTGAATCAGATGGGATATAATTCCTCATTTTTCTGAGTATGGAAAACCTGTAGCCTTTTATTCCAAGACAAATATTTTAGTGTAACTTACTCCCATTCAAAAGTCTTAAAACTTTACACCCAACTCAGAAATCACTTAATAGGGATGTAGTTTTGGCTTCAATTTGGCTGTCCCAAGGAGATTTCCAGAAGGAGCCAAAATGTAGGAGCAGAAGGATTTCCTTTCGTGAGGAAGCCACCTGCTCTTTCTTTTGGTGTAGGTGACCTGTTGGAATGGGAGCCGCCGTGTCAGGTAGCGTGGACTCCATAGGCAAGAGAGAGCTGAGAGCTGACGGGAGCTGCTCATCCTGTTCCCAGGTTTTGTCACCCCTCCCCCAGGACCTCCACTCACTGTCTCAGTCTGGGACCACAGAGAGCTTCTCCTGGCTCCTGGCTGCCTTGCGCAGGGAGAGCACAGGGGGCTCTCTGTCTTGCAGGCAGGAGACAACCAGCCTCTCCCAGCTCTGTCCAGAGAACCAACCGCAGTCAGGGAGAGAGGGCAGATCATCAGACACTTGGACAAAGGAGTTTAGTGCACCCCACAAGGACTAACCACTGTGGTATGAGTAAAGCGCTGAATGCACACTGTGGCTGAGGAGGTCTTTCAGGTCTCACCATCTAGACATAAGAATTAAGATGCTGTCCAAGGACAACAGAGGAGCCAAGTGTGTGGAAACCAGAGGACCCTGATGGGTCTTCTGGAAAGGGTGCCAGAACAGTTGCATGTTCCACAGGTCTTGGGGAGCTCTACCAAATACGGGTGGAGAAGACAGCAGGCTGTCCCAACACAAATGCCAGGGTGCACTGCATCCTAGAGATGCAACCTTGCCATTAATGGATTCTTCTCCAAACTGGCCAAGAAAGGAAGAAGTCCAGGTGTGGCCCAGTAGCATCCACAGCAGGTCACATGGAAAAGACCTAAATGAAACTCTCTGTGTGGCCTTGAGCAAGTCAATTCATCTCTCTAAATCAATTTTCTCTCCATTTCTTTATCTACAAGAGGATTGTCCACACTACATTTGTAATCTTATAAATCCACATTTGTGGAATTTAGAGTCATAAAACTGTGAATATTGTGGAAGTATATGTTTTGTATAAGATGGAAAAATCCTTAAGTTATACATCATCCAAAAGGCTAAGTAATAAATAACCAGAGACAGCTGCTGTATTAGTTAGATAGGGCTGCTATAACAAAGGAGCACAACTGAGTGGCTTAAACAACAGAAATGTATCGTCTCACAGTCCCGCAGGCCAAGAATGTGAGAATGAGGTATTGGCAGCAGGGTCAGTTGCTTCCTGATGGGCTGTGCCTATCCCAAGCCTCTTCCCTAGCCCAGTAGCTTCCTTGGTTTATGGCATCATAACATATCTGCTTCATCTTCATATGGCACTTTCCCAAAGGGTGTGTCTGTGTCTTGAATTTGACCAAATTTCTCATTTTTTCTAAGACATTAGTCATATTGGATTGGGGGCCCACCTCCGTGATGTTCTCATCTTAACAAATGCAACATGCTTTCCAAACACGGTCCCATTCAGAGGTACTAGGGGGTTAGGACTTCAATGTACGTATTTTGGTGGGGTACAGTTCAACCCATGACCACTGTATGGAGGTTTAGCACAGAGGCACTGAAGCCCAGCAGCCAAATGACCCAATCTGGCTGCCATCACTGAAGCATGTGGTACAAAAGCAATCACTCAATTTTCTAAACTCTAGTTTCCTCTTTCATAAAACAAGATGCAGTGAAGAAATATGTGCCCCAAACTTAAAATAAGCACATTGTGGTGGTAGAAAGTTGTAGGTGTTCAAGAACTGATAACTGTCATCACAATTGTCCAGCAGTGGAGGACCAAATTATTCTAGGGACTGACCAAGCCATCGCAGCCCAGCCTGCTCTGGTTCCCCTAGCCACCCCTGACCCCATTTCTCACTCCCCATCCCAGTGCTCTCTCCACTCTCCTGCTCCTCAACTTGCCCCCTGTTCTTTCCACGTGAACTGGCTCCTTTGTTACTGCCAGGTCTGTGTCACTGATTTTATTTTCCCCTGCCCACATGCCTCCCAACCTCCATGCTTCCCAAATGCTTTCCCCTGCTTTATTCTTCTCCTAGTACTTAGCACTTTCTAATATTCTGTCACAAGTTGGACTGTATCCCACCAAAATTCTCATGGTCAAGTCTAACCCCCAGTACCCCAGAACCTGACCTCATTTGGAAATAGTCATTGCAGATACAACTCACCACGATGAGTGCATCCTGGAATAGGATGGACCCCCCCCCCCCGATCCAGTATGACTGACATCCTTCTAGAAAGGAGGTATTTGGACATGGAGACACACTCACGGTGTTCACAGGACAGAGACGTGCACACAGGTGTTCACAGAACATCTTGTGAAGATGATGACGGCAGAGATAAGAACTATGCTTCCTCAAATTCAAAGATTGCAATGAGCCCCAGAAGCTAGGGAGAGGCATGAACAGATTCCTCCCCCCAGCCCTCAGAGAGAACGAGCTTTGCCCACACCTCCGTCTCAGACTTCCTCCTCCAGAACTGAGACTGTATTTACGCCCCTCGGTTTGTGGTGTTATTACTGCGGCTGCGTAAGTCTGTGCTGCTGTAGCAAAATACCACAGAACGCAGGGCTTAAACAACAGAAATTCATTTTATCCCAGTTCTAGAAACTGGAAAGTCCTAGATCAAGGTGCTGGCAAATTTGGTATTTTGGTGAGGGTCCCATTCATCATAATGGCTGTATCTATGTGTTCCACCACGATGCTGTTCCCTCACCACGGTGCTGTTGGCATTTTAAGAAACTCAAATTTTTTAGCAACCATGACCTCCATCTACAAAGTGCTTTCCGTCATTTTGACAACCAAAAGTGCCCTCTCCCTTGCCCTCCCCACCAATGTGCATTTCCACATCCTTCTTCCTGTTGAGAACCACTGGACCAGCTAATAGAGATGTGTTTGCTGTGCCAGACATTTGCTGTCAGGCTGGGGAAGGAAACAGAAAAAGCCAACTTATAAAAAAAAAAAAAAAAAAAACACCTCTGGTGGGATTCAAGGTCAGGGCATACCCAATCCTGACTCCTAGAACATGGAGCTAGATTGTTTAAATATCTTCTGTTTCAAGTTAGGTCAAGATTAGTTCCAGAAACTGGAGGGGAGGGGGTAGAAATTAGTTCTAGAAACTGGGATAGAAGAGAACCTATAAGTGACCAGGTAGGGAAGGAAAAGGACCAGGCACAGGTGGGGCAGGCAGGAAGAGAAGCTAGAAGGCCGATCCCTCCTTTCCTTTTACTCGGTTGCACCAGGCAAAGATAGAGAAGATTGTCTTGTTCCTATGCCCCATGGGGTGACCCCGCTCCTGCCTACCCTCTCTACCCTCACCCCATTCTCCTATTCATCCAGAAGAGGCTAGATCATTATTTTTTAAAAAAGGGGGGGTGTGTGGGACAAGTCACAAGAGGTCTGATGGTTGGTGGATATTCCCACCTCCCTTGAGTGGAGGGGGTTCAGCTCATCTCTGTGTGAGTCTTTGATATGTTTCAGCTGCAGTGGGCAGAACTGGGATCTTCTCCCATCATCTCCAGAGCCACTGATGTTGAGGATGAAAAATGTCTCCTCTACCTTCTTAGGGTCTCCATCTGAGCCTAAGAACCAAACTGACATAAGACAGGTTAACAGCAAAGCATATGAGTTTAGTATCTTTTTTGACATGTACAGTGGAAACATAAAGACCCCCAAACAGGACTAGAACAGAAAGCTTAGATGACCACATTTGAGCAAAGAATAACTCATGAATTGGGCAGCACTCCGAACCAGAGAGCTCTGCTCTACGACTGTTGGCTGTGAATTTTAGGGACAGAAAAGGAAGCAAAATGCAGGGAATAGCTTGGTTGGTGACAGCTGTGTTCACCTCATTTGGAGAGGGTCTGGGCTGTGGCTGCCTGTCCTTGTCTGACATTGGGCGGCTTGTTTCACTCTAAGTTACGTTTGTTGTTTGCTCATGTGCAAAGTTAGCTTGTGATTTGTCACACAGGAACTTGAGGTCCAGAGACAGCCTCCTGTCAAATTCAACAACTTTTAGGCAAAGAAAGAAACTTTGTGAAGAAATGACAAGGCAGAGGTGGTTGAGATGGGGGGCATCAAATTGTGGGGAAGAATCAAGGCACTTGATGTGGGGCGGGGGACCTCGTGGAAATTCAGTGTGTCTGTACAAACCCACTGTAGTGCTGACTTCCAGCCTCAGAGGATAAGGATCTTCTTCTCTTCCTGGTTCAGAAAGGGCACCTTTCTGATGGGAAAATTTTTGACATGTTTTTAGGCAAAAGGGGAAGATCAAAGAACCCCTCCTGCATCTGCTCTTTGTCAAGTGCCTCCAGCTCAAAATGATCAATATTGATGGTCCTCGGCTTAACAATAGTTCCCTTATGATTTCTCAACTTTAATGGCAATGTGGAAGTGTACCCATGCCACCACCTGATTTCCCACTTTGAGTGCAGTAGTCAGCAATTACACAAGACTCTTGGTACTTGGCTATGAGCGGTTTTGTGTTAGGTGATTGTGCCCAGCTGTAGGCTAGTGTAAACCCTCTCACATTAGCCCCTGGAGGTCAGCGAGGCTCAGCGAGGGTGGCCGCTGGCTGAGTATGAATGTACTTTCCACCTACAACGAGTTTTTCAGGATGTGGTCCCTTCATAAGCCAAGGATCATCTGTGCCAATGTGGCATATTCTGGGATGGCATGCACTAACATCCCTCCCTGTCCATCTAATGGGCGGCTAACTAACAGTCTTCCAAGGGTGTGAGCCCTAAGGCAATGGCACCACACGGTGAGCCCTGAGATGCAAACACCAAGAACTTGACCAAAAGGAGAAGTGAGACCTGAGGTTGAAACCAAGGCAGCAGCATAAGCACGAGGCCACTTTGTTGTTGTGCACCCAAGCTCAAGGCTTCGAGGGGGAGGTGGATAGATGTGCCCTCAGTAAAGGAGCAGCACAGAACAGGAAAGGCAAACAACGCTGGGTTACTGTTCAGGTTTGGATTTGGAATGTCCTCCATCTCTGCCCTGGGTTCGATTCTCAGCACCGCATTAAAAAAAAGAGAGATAAATAAAGCTATTGTGTCCATCCACAACTAAAAAATATTTTTTAAAAAAAAAGTCTTCATAGAAATAATAATGCAAAAGAAAAAGAAAAACTGAGGGTCTTCGGGGGCATTACTCAGATGCAAAGTTACTTCAGCAGTAAATGCGAGGAGCCCCTCAGCATGTGACACACGACTGTTTCTCGCAGTAGATCTCCATTTAATATTCCCGATCAGTACCAGCTACTGTGCCACAGGCATTCATGGGTTATTCCTCACCACCTTGTCTTTTTATTCAAAGCCGCATAATGAGTGGGAAAAGCAGAACATAAAATTCTTCCATCGCTCCCCGGGGCAATGACTGTGCATTTGTGCCGGTGTTTTATGACGGCAAGACAGGCCCTTCAGTAATTCCTGTTCTCTCTTTAAAGGAATCTTAAAGTCTAATATGCATTTACCAGAATTTCAGTGAAAATTTGAGACCAAAAGCCCGTTCATCTTTCTGGACAGGATGTAATGACACGTGGATAGGTAGCCCACACTTGGAGGAGTGATGGCCTTCAGGGCAGACCCTCTCCCACAGCCAAGAGTCCCTTGTTTCTTAATGAGGTAGGAATGGAATGGTGATCAGGCAGAGAGGCCTGAGTTTCATCACCCTTTCCCATTTACATGTCAATTAAAGGAGAATTTAGAGTAGAGGACAAAATGTTTTTTTCTTAGGTTTTATGAGAAGTGCAAAATAGCTACTGGTATCCTTTTTTTTTTTTTTTCTTTTCATAAGATCATCATAGAAATTAGGTGTTGCTCTACCAAGAACCATTAAAACTTTCGTTTCTGAACAAAAGAAGAGAAGAAGGAAAGAAAGACCGCCCAAAGATTTGGTTCCCTCTGGTTCCTCTTCCACTCCCCCTCCTCCCTAGATGACAGCTCTCTTTGGTAGGGTGCCTGGGCAGGTTGGTGTCTGGTCCCTCTGGAAGGGGGTGTGGGGGGGAGCCTGGGGCTCTGAAGGAGAGGCTCTGAGTTCCAGGGGTCCCTGCCACAGTAGTGTCGGGTGCACTCCCTGCCCTGGGTCCTCAGCCCATCTTTACGTGAAGGAGTTAGTTGAGAATCTCTTTCCCTCCTAGCGTTCTGGGATCACACTGTCTCTCCCATTTATGCTGCTAGTGGCTTTTACACACACACACACACACACACACACTCTTCCCTGATACACGTCCTATGAAGAGGGGAGAGAGGATCTGATTTATCTTGGCATTAGAACCACAAGGGGCTGGCGGTCTGGTCACAGCCTGCAGGTGCTGGGTCTCTCTGGCCCCTCTGATTCCCCAGCCCTGACTCAGGAGCCGGCGTGACTCAGGCATTTCTGCGGCACTCTCTTCTGGCTGCAGGCCGCTCCTGCAGTCCTCGGAAGCAATAAACACTTGTAACTGGTTGTAAGGCACACGGGTCACGGAGCAGGCCACTACCTCTGCAGGAGCCAGCCACCTCCCCGCTTATGTAAATGAGCTCATTTCCAGGCTAATTACTCTACAAGGAATTGAATAAACCAGGCTTTAAAAAAAAAAATTTACTGGCATGGGGGAAGGGCCAGGCTCCCTTGCCCTCTCAAGTTGCACCACTTGTAAATGGTAGCCTTGGAGCTGGATGAAACTTTGGCAGCTAACACTCCCCACCACCAACCTCCCCCAACATACTCATTTTACAGATGAGAAAACAGAAGCCCCCAGTGACAATGTGACTTCCTTGCTCCAGACCTACTCCTGGCTAGGCTAGAAGCCAAGATGGCTGGATTCTCACTTTCTTTTTCTTTTCTTTCTCTTGGTTCACGTTTATGGGTACAAGTTGATGTTCAATACACACAGAGACCTTGTGCATCGGTCCATCAATCATATGCATCATCTCATGCATTTTTCATTTCTCTGTGATGAGAACATTCAAAAACCTCTCTTCCAATGATTCTGAGGTCTGTGCTTTCATTGTGCTGTGAGTCTGCATAGCAAATGTGTCCTGCGCCTGGGACGTGGTCCCCGAGGGAGGACAGGAGGATGAAGGACAAAGGCTTGCAGAAATGGTGACCAAGCGAGGCTTCTGCACAGTGGCCATGCGTTGACATCCATTGCTCCTGGTGTGCAATTCCTGCAGTGCTATAGACACATTCTGAAGCGACCTATCTGCAGGCTTTTAGCTGCTTTGTGACTGTCTAGAGTCTCAGTTTCCATAGATCTAGAATATTTTCAGGGAAGTATTGAAAATAATTTTTTAAAAATAATTTGTATAGAAACTCGGACACACATAGATAATGAATATTGGTTCCTTCCCCTTCATTCTTTGTAACTTTCCTGCCCCTCCCTTCATTCAGAAAGAGATGGGTGGTAGGCTAGTGAAGTGTTTTTTTTTTTTTCTACTATAGAAAAGTAAAAAAAAAAATTGCGTGGGCATGTATCTGAGACCTTGTGGGGTTCCCCAGAACTGCTGCTGACATGTAGGATAGACTTCTGTTTGTGCCCCGACTGCCTAAACTGATATGCTGAAATCCTAACCCCGAGGTAGAGGTGTTAGAGAATGAAGTTTCAGGGAGGTGACTGGGGTCATGAGGGTGGAGCCTCTAGGAATGGGAGCAGTGACCTTGTAAAAGACAGTCTGCAGAGCTCTCTAGTCTCCTTTCTGTCGTGTGAGGATACAAGGAAGGAGAAGGCAGCCATCTGCAACCTGGAAGAAAGCCCTCACCAGAACCCAGCCATGCTGGCCCCCTGATCTTGGACTTCCAGTATCCAGAACTGTAAGAAATAAGTTTCTTAGACTAAGTCACTCAGCCTTTGGTGTTCTGCTACAGCAGCTCAAATTGACTAGGACACTTTCCATGCCAAAATGTAGCACTGCTATCTATTAAATCAAGAGGATTTATGGAGTCCCACATATTGTGTGGTGTCTTTATCTGGAATTACAATCAGCATCATCAATGTAAACATTATCATAAAGAACATTTGTTAAATCCCTAGCTGTACCTGGATATAGACAAAGAACCATACAGAAAATATTAGAATTGTTGCTCAAAATATCCTGAACAGACATAGGTGGTGTCTTAGTCCTTTTCTGTCACTATAACAGAATACCTGAGATTGGATCACTTATAAAGAAAAGAAGTGTATTTAGCTCATGGTTCTAGAGGCTGGGAAATTTCTTATTAGAGAGTGGTATCTGGCAATGGCATTGTGCTATGTCCCTGTACCTAGAGAATCTGTGTGACATGGGGAGGCCCCAGGCTTGCTTTATAATAATTTGCTTCTACAAGAACTAACCCACTCTGTAGGAAAAGATCTTAATCCAGTCACAAGGGCAGAGTTCACATGACCCTATCTCAGGTAGTTTGCTACAGCAATGGAGAACGTGCTGACAGTTGGTCTTCAGCTTGTCAACTCTGGACATCACTCCCAAGGACTTTCATTTTCTCGACCTCGGGGCTGATCTTGGGATCTTATCAATGTTTAAACTGGAAGTGGGAAGGCTTCACTTTCAGATGATTTTGAATCAGATAATTCAGCCCCAGCATGTCCCCAGAATTTAAATGAAATTATGAAACTATGATCTTTCTGCTCTCCATCACCCCATCGTGGTTGCCTTCTTTGCCAAATGCACGGTGTGCACGTGGGGGTGGCACATGCCTGTGGGATGGGAGGTGGAAGGGATTTGGGGAGCAAGTCCTTGGATTCTGCACTGGACTCTTCCAAAGACCAGCCCACCCAGTGAGTCCTCACCACCAGCCTAGGCGCCGGTGTATTTCCCCCAGTCCACGCAGAGGCTCCCCGGCCCCGCCTGACCCACCTGCTCTCGTCCTGGCTGGACCAGGCATCCACTCCCGAGATGGGAACGCCCTGAGGAGGGTCCACCCCCTCCGGACATCACTTCCCCAGTCTTCTTTGCCTTCTTCTTACTAGATCCACAGGAAACTTTTGTGTTGTTACTTCTGGAATAAAGAGTTCTCACATCCTTTATCCTGACTGGAAACAGACTCCCCCTTCTATCTTTATTCTAAAGACCTAAAATCGTCTCTGTGTCTCGGAGGAAGCTGGAGACACTCCACATCTGGCTCCCCCCACCCGGCCCTCCTCGGGCACCAGTGACTCCTCTTGGTGGTCTGTACTCTAGGCTCTGACATCACCTGCTGCATTTCTTGCTGAGATGAGTCACTGAAGTTGAACGCCTGGAGGTGTTGTGGGGCAGGGTGGCTCAGAAAACACACCAAGTCCCAGTTTTGTCTAAATTAAAGAGTTTATTTAGCCGGCAGGGGACTGCCCCCCACAGGACCCACAACTGCTTCTGCAAGGAACAGCCCCGAGCCTGAGCACTTTAGGATATTTTAAGACAAAAACCACATCCGGGTTGACGCAGCTGCAAGCAAGCAGGTCCAGAAGCTGGACTGGACAGTTAACGGGACAATGCAGAGGGTACACTGGTGTTTCCCACAGGACTTTCCAGGCTGGCATAACAGCAAGCCAGCAGAAAGGAAGTGGGTCACATGACCCTAGTTGAGTACATAGAGAATGGTTACTAACGTCTAGACAGTCAATCTCAGACAAGGAACATTGCCCAAGAAATATGGAAAGCAAAGAGAACGATTTTACATTGTGTAAGAATTGCTATTTTGTGTTGCCAAGTATGTAATAGTAGGTAACTATGAATGGGCACAGAGGTGGGGCTTTCCCACGGGAGAAGCATTTCTTACATGATATGGAGTCTCAGGGTAAAATGGAGTCTGTTTGGTCATTGCCCATATAGCCTGGCCCATAACAGAGGCAGGGACAGGGTTCTGGAAAGTTCCAGGCTGAGAGAGTGACAGCTGCCTGCAGCACACACCTCGTTCTTGCTCCTCACAACGCCCAGGGTGAGGATGCCGTGGACCACGCAGGCCACAAGGATTCCACAAAAAGTGGATTGAAGCCAAGTCCAGGAAATAGATCACCAAAATGATCATCTTCAAAAGTGCTTCTCTATAATTCAGTGTGGAAAGATGGGTAAGAAACAACAGGGTCACTGTGACCAGGCATCCTCACACAGGCTTTGGTAATTCCTATGTCTGTTGTGTATATTGTCTAGATTATTTAGATTTTATTTCATATTATAGGTAATCTTTTTTTATCTACATAGAATTATGTTTAAGAAAATTCTGGCTGGGCTTGGTGACGCACACCTATAATCCCAGCGACTTTGAGGGCTGAGGCAGGAGGCTCTTGAGTTAAAATCCAGCCCAGCAAAAGTGAGATGCTAAGCAACTCATGGAGATCCTGTCTCTAAATAAAACACACAAAAAAATAGGGCTGGGGATGTGGTTCAGCGGTAGAGTGCCCCTGAGTCCAATCCCTGGTACCCTCCCTCCCCACCCCCAAAAAAGAAAAAAAGACTCTATGTTATTTTTAAGAAAGATGCCAGAACCAATCTGGTAGGCACAAATGACATGTGGTTATTATCCTGTCACTAGTGGAAGCAAACAGCTCTAAGCAGGAATTGCTCTCGGTGGATGCAGGCAGATAATAATAGCTCCCACATATTTAGCCACTTAACCACCTGCCAGGTACTATACTGAGTACTTTAATATGGTACCTTAGATACCTACAAAACATTGCCAGGTTGGTAGGTTTTTATCACCACTTTACATTTAAGGGATCCAGCTAGAGGTTAAATAATTCATACATTCAATAAATATTTATGGAGCATTTGCTATCTGCAGCAACAGGACTGGATGCTTAGTCTCGATGAGGAAGACAAACTGATAATCTAATGGGATTGTTAACATCATTTCTTCCCATTTTAAGCTTTGTGCTCCCTGAAAAATAAACAGCAGCCATTGAAACACAGACCAAAATGTCAGCAATAGTATTGATAAATCCTGTTTGGATCCTTCACTCCTGGTCACTGCCGCGCTGCACAAGGTCGGGCCTGCCTGCCGGCCTGCCTGCCTCTCTCCCTTCAGGGATGCTGCTCCTGTCAGCAAAACAGCATCAGAAAAGAGGAGTCCGGCAGAGTGAAGCCACATGTGCCCTGTTCCTTCTCCCAAACGCTCCACATGAAGAATCACCATGTGAGAAGGGATGTAGAGGGAGGCACAAGGGTGGTCCCAGTAGACGCACCTGCACTGGAAATAGGAGGTCAGAGGAAAAGATCCCCCCCAGCAAAATCTAGTGTGGGAGACAGATTTTTTTAAATATATGTAATTGCATTTCATTTATTCAGATTTTGATTTGCTCTGTGAAACAGATGCAAGAGTGCTACATGAGGGTGTAATAAGAGAACTTCCCATGGCTTTCCACGGAAGCAACATGAATGTATGGGAGGTAGGTAGGCAAAAAGCAGGAAAGCACCTCAGGTAGAAGGGAATGCAAGTGCTAAGGTCCTGGGGCAGGAAGTAATGTGTAGTATGTGGAGCCAAAGTGTGTGGGGGGATGCGTGCAGCACAAGGAAAGAGGGACAGTGTTAGAAGAGATGGCAGAAATGGACAAGGCATATCAAATAGGGCCTTGTGGAATGTGAAGGGTTTTGAATTTTATATTAAGGGCCATGGAAAGTCATTACAATGTTAGAAGCAGAAAACTGACATCGTCCGAGTGGTGAGCACAGCCTCCACCTCCACCGTGAGGGACAGTCTCACCAGATCAGAATGCTCACAGAGCTTCAGATTTCCTTTGCAGCCAGGTGTTAATGCTTGTGCAATCCAATTTGTTCTTTTCAAGCTCACAAGGGAGCTGAGTGCTCGGAGGATATTTTCAGTGTCATGATAGAGTGGTGTCCTAAGTGGATGAAAGTATGTCCTGGAACTTGCATGGATTCATTTTCATTTAATAGACTGGCCTTCCAGCCGCTGTTTTATTTATTCATGACTTTCCTTTTTAAACTTTAATTTAGCAAAGCACGCGAGACGCCAAAGCATATTATGCTTCCCAGCCCGTGATGCAGCCGTTCTGCTAATAACATGCAATCCATCAACCTCCCGCACACACGAGGCCTCTGGGCCTGAGCCCGCGGCCACCGCTCTCTGGACATCTCATGGAAGTGTTTCCTCCCAGCTAATGTGCCCTCCTCTGGGGAATTGCATGGGCACGTAGCCGGGCCTCTTTTTTAAAAAAGATGAAATTCCAAAATGTGGGTAATGCCGACAGGATTCTTCCCCACCAGGAAAAACCAATCCGTGAATAATCATCTAGTCTTTGTTGAACACAACTGGACGCCGTGGGAAATTTGGAGGCGGAGTGTACATTGTAAGTTTTGCCTTGATTTTGTTCCATTCTTGCTCAGGGAGAAAACAGGGGTGCCTTCACAGGTGACCGAGAGCACAGGGTGTGTGTGGCACTTGAAAAATAAATTCCCGTGTTCCAAATACAGCAGGGGCTCAGAGGAGGGGGCGACCTCGTGGTAAACAGACGGTCACCGATGGGCCTGGGGTGGTGAGTTGGATTTGATGAACAGGAAGGTGGCAGGAGCATGTGGGTGGAGTCGGCTTTCCAATGAGAGGGATGGCAGGCGGGGGGGCTCAGAAGAGCGAAGGCTTGGGTGGGAATGTGGTCACTTGAACAATAAGCAGAGAGTAGATGGTAAGGGGGCTTCTTTATTTCCTTTTTTTTTTTCTTTCAATTATATTTTCATATATGAACATAGGAAAGTGATGTCCGATTCATTCCACTGTCTTTTTCATTCCCATCCCCCTTCCTTCCCTCCATCACTCCTGTCCAATCAGGTGAACCTCCACTCCTTCCTCCCTGCTACCTATTGTGAGTCCACATCTGCATATCAGAGAGAATACTTGGCCTTTGGGTTTGGGGGATTGGCTTATTTCACTTAGCATGATAGTCTCCAGTCCCATCCATTTACTGGCCAATGCCATAATTTCATTCTTCTTTAAGGCTGAGTAATATTCCATTGTGTATTTATACCATATTTTCTTTATCCATTCATCTATTGAAGGGCACCCAGGTTGGCTCCATAGCTTAGCTATTGTGAATTGAGCTACTATGAATATTGATGTGGGTGTGTGTGTCACTATGGTATGCTGTTTTTAAGTCCTTGGGGCATATACCGAGGAGTGGGAAAGGTTTTCTGAGGAATCTCCGTACTGCTTTCCAGAGTGGTTGCACCAATCTGCAGTCCCACCAGCAACATATGAGTGTACCTTTTTCCCCACATGGTAAGGGGTCTTCTGGCCAGATTATAGAAGACTGTCTATCTCAGGACATGACTAGACTAATCAGCAAATCAGCTTTACTTGCAGGGTTGTTAGAAATGGAAGAGGATTTAAAGATGGTGACGGCAAATCTCACTTTTTAAAATCAGAAAACTAAAACCCAAGATGTTTTAGTTTATAATTTGTTGATCATTTATATTCCATCTACTTCCCAAAAGCTCTTTTATATGATACTGGGGGGTTTAACCCAGGGAGCTTTTACCACTGAGCCACATCCCCAGTACTACTTTTTTATTTTTTATTTGGAGACAAGTTCTCACTAAGTTGCTCAGGACCTCACTAATTGCCGAGTCTGGCCTCAAGCTTGCAATCCTCCTGCCTCAGCCTCCCAAGTTGCTGGGATTGCAGTCCTGCACCTGAGCACCTGGCTCCCAAAAGTTTTTGAGATAATTTCCAGTTATCACACTGCAGGACTTTGAGTACCGTACTCCAGGCAGAAAGATGCTTTCACAATAAGCTCAGAACTTCATAAAATGTGGAGTATGGTTGTAAATGCCAGTTGTTGACTTGATCTAAAGCTTTTAATATGTGGTCTTTGTTTTTTGTTTTTTTTTTTTTCATCTTTAAGTTAGCTGCAAAAAATAGAGATCTTCCACCAAAGCACACTCTAGTTCTTCTCTTACTCATGATGAGTCACGACGCTACCGGGAGCGAGCTCCTGGGTTGGGAATTACTAGAAGCTCTTGGCATTGGCTGGCCTAGGAAAGCCACCCACCACAGCCTCACTGCTCCTTCCTGGTGCCTGCCAGTCATCCCCAGGTTCCATCCTTTGCTACCTGCTCTTCCAAGCCTACTCCCCCATGCTTCCTGTTGAGTCACTACTCTCCAGTGACTTTCTGCAGACTTATCAGAGTAGGCTTCAGTGCACTCCCTGTGGCTCTGTCTGAGACGTTATTCAGTGTAGCCCAATCACTAAGCTCAAGTGGATAACTTGATAATTTTGGGCAAGGGTACAACCATCATTCTGACCCATATTTTTGTCGCCCCAATAAGGTCCCTTCCCAGCCCCTCCTCAGTTTATCTTCCTTCCACCCAAGGCGACGGAGATTCCGATTCCCATAGCCTCATTCTGATCGCCCTCACCTCTGCATCAATGGCTCATGGACTGGGGATGGAACCGCAGCACGGAGAGCTGGACTCTTCTCCTCCCACTCAGTGTCACGGTTCTGAGACCTGTCCGTGACGCTGTAGGTATCAATAGTTTCTTCTTTTTATTGTTGAGAAGTAGTTGATATAGAAAATACACCACGCTTTGTTAATTTTCCTATTGATGCATATTTACATGGTGCCATTTCATGGACACCTCTACCATTTCCTTTGAATGAAGACGTGGGGGTGAGTTTCTTGTTCATAGGTGATATATGTGTAGCTATTCCATATATATTTATATATACATACGTGTGTGTGAGTGAGTGCATATATATATGGCAGTTTTTAGAAACTGACAATTTTCCAAAATGGCTCTACTAATACGGGTCTCATTAGGAAAATGGAAGCCTTTCAGTGGCTCACTGTTGTTGTCAAACTTTATGTTGCCAGCCTCTTTAATTTTAGCCATTTCAAAAGTGTTAGTTTTCAAAGTTTGAAAAGTGCTGGTTTTCACTGACTTTTGCCTGATACTTTGTGGTGCTTGATGATCGACACCTTCTCACGCGCTTCATAGACTTCAAACGTCTTTATCTGTGGGTCATCTCTTCCTTGGTCATTTTTTTATGCTGGATTTACTGTCTTTTGATTTGTAGAAATTCTTTATGTATTCCTAACACAAGTACTTTGTCTTATATGTGTATTTCACCATTTCTCTTCATTTTTTGGCTCGTCATTTGACTATCTTGAAATTGTCTTTTTTAAATATTTTTAATTGTAGATGGACACAATGCCTTTATTTTATTCACTTATTTTTATGTGGTGCTGAGGATTGGACCCGGTGCGTCACATGGGCTAGGCAAGCGCTCTACCACTGAGCCACAACCCCAGCCTGACATTGTCTTTTAACAAGCATAACTTTCCTAACTTTGATGAAGTTTGTCAATTTTTTTTCTTTTAGACTTAGTGCTTTCTGTGTCCTAGTAGTAATCTCTACTCCTCCAAGATCATGAAGATATTCTTCTATGTTCTCTGTTAAAAACTTTGTAACTTTAATTTTTACTTTTGGGTCTAGGAGCCATGTTAAATTAATTTTTATACATGCCTGTGAGGGATGGGTCATGGTAATTCATATGGTTATTTAGTCCAGGTACCATTTACTGAAATTCATTTACCCACTTAATTTCTATGTCTTTGACAAAATTCAATTGGTGGTAGTAAGCTTTGGAATCTGGTAAATATGTCCTCTGAGTGATTCTTCTTCGAGATGGTTCTGGCTAGTCTAAATTCTCTGCATTTTTATATGCATTCTGAATTCAGCTTATGGAAGTTTTTCCATAAAAACCAGTCTAGTGGACCTTTAATCGCAATAGCATTGCATCTATAAATCAATTTGATGAAAACTGACACCTTAGTAATCTGAGCTTTCTGGGCAATGATTATGATATATCTCTCCACTTATTCATTACATCTTCTTTAACGTCTCTCAGCAGTATTTTGTACTTACACATCTTTTGTCTTATTCCCAGACAGTGGGGAAATTTTTTGATGCCACTGGAAATTGTTTTTTAAGTTTCATTTTCCAATTTTCATTACTAATATACAGAACTAAGAACAGACTTTACAGTACCAAGGTACCTCCCTCCACATCAGTAAATTTGCTTATTAGTTCAAGTAGTTCATAGATTAGTCGGGATTTCCCAGCACACAGGCAGGCAGGCCAACTCCACGTTGAGGGGGTTTTAGTCCCTGTTCAGCCTTGTCCCCTCTGCTTTTCAAGGGGAACTTTACCCCCCCACCGTGAGACCTCTCAGTACAATATTGAATAGAGTCAGTGAGAATGAAGGTGATTTCTCCAGATCTTAGAGGAAAGCATTAAGCATCTCACCGTCACTAAAAATGATATCAACTGTGGGTTTTTAATAGATATTCATTTGTCTTTCTTTCTTTTTTTTGTACTGGGAATTTAACACAGGGGCACTCAACCATTGAGCCATATCCCCAGCATTTTTTTATATTTTATTTAGAGACAGTGTCTCACTGAGTTGCTTAAGGCCTCGTTAAGTTGCTGAGACAGGCCTTGAACTCACGATCTTCCTGCCTCAGCCTTCCAAGACGCTGAAACTACAGGGATGCACCACCACACCTGGCTTAATAGATATTCTTTATTGGATCAGTTAAACTTCCTTCTCTTCCCTGTTGGTAAGAATTTTAACCATGGACAGCTGCTGGATTTTATCAACTGATTTTTCTGCATACGTTGGCATGATAGTATGCTAATGCAATAAAGTACATTGATTTACAAATATTAAACCAAATTTCATTCCTGATATTAAACCCCATATGATATTAGGTATATTGTGTGTGTGTGTGTGTGTGTGTGTATTATTGCTGGACTTGACTTACTAATAATAGTTGGAGACTGTTTAATTATATTCATGAGGGATATTGGCCTATACTTCTCTTGTAGTTTGTTTGTCAGGTTTTGGTATCAGGATTGTGCTGCCCTCATAAAATGTTTTGGGAAATGCTCTCTCTTCTTCTAGCCTCTGAGGTAGTTCCTGTAAAACTGTTGGCACTGTATTGTTGAATGTTTGTTCTGCTTTGATTTTATAATTCATCAGGAAATACATAGGGACCTGACATTTCTTAGTGAAGTTTTTAATTACATTATTTTCTTTACCAGACATAGAATGATTTATATTTTCTATTTCTTTCTGAGTAAGTTTCAGAAAGTTATTTATGTAAAGAAATTTTACATTTTACTCTATTATTAAATTTATTGATATTAGTTCATAACAGCTTCTTTTTTATTATTTAAAGAAATTTTACATTTTACTCTATTATTAAATTTATTGATATTAGTTCATAACAGCTTCTTTTTTATTATTTTGTGTCCATAGAATTTGTAGTACTGTTCTTTTTGTTGTTGTTGTTGTTACTGACATTACCATCTTTTGTTTTCTCTCTTTTTTCCTAGTCTAGGGGCTCATACATTTTACTAAAATTTCCGAGTAATCAACTTTTGCTTTATTGATTTTTAAAAGTTGTTTGCCAATTTTACATTTCACTAACTTCTTCCTCTTTTTCCTTTGGGTGAACTTATGGTGTATATATTTTTTTCATATATTTACTTTCAACTCATATGTCGGTGTTACAGTTGGATCTTAAATGTCCCCCAAGGCTCTCATGCTACAGGCCTGGTAACTAGCCTGGATGCTCTTGGGAGGTGGTGAAACCTTTAAGGGGCGGAGCCTAGTGGGAGGTAGTTAGGTCCCTGGGGGTGTGGCCTTGAAGGAGATATTGGAACTCCAGCTCCTTCTCTCTCTCTCTGGCTTTCTTTCTCTTTTCTCCACCCCGTGCTCCCCACCATGATGTTGTGCCTCCCTCAGGCCCAGGGCAACAGAGCCAGCTGACCATTGCCTGATACCTCTGAATGTGTGAGCCAAAACAAACTTTCCCTTCTTTCAAATCGTTTACCTCACATAATTTGTCACAGCAACAGACTGTTAACCGTCTTCATGTTCTTATATGTTATTATTGAACTCTCTTTCCTCGAAGTCTTGAGATACCAGGATTATCTCTTAATGTTAACCAAAAGTCCCTATAAATGAGGATGCCTGTCCTTTTACTTGCTATGAGTACCTGTGCAATTTTCTTTTTTTTTTTAAAGAGAGAGAGAGAGAGAGAGAGAGAATGTTAATATTTATTTTTTAGTTTTCGGCGGACACAACGTCTTTGTTTGTATGTGGTGCTGAGGATCGAACCCCGGCCGCACGCATGCCAGGCGAGCGCGCTGCGGCTTGAGCCACATCCCCAGCCCACCTGTGCAATTTTCTAAGGGCAATATTGGTTAATAATTACATTAAAAGGAAGGGAGGTTAAAACTCAGTTGTATTTTAAAACACCGAGACCATGACTGGGTTGCTGCTTTCTCTGCTGTGTCCTCCTAGCAAAGGGCCCACTTCCTGCCTGCAGGTCTGCGGAGCTCGCAGTACTTGCCAGTTGTTCCAGCATTTCCCGGGCAGGGCTGGGAGTAAGTCACATGACTCTCAGCCTGTGTGATGTGTGTAGGCCCCAAGGACCAGCACCCTGACTTGCCTCAACCATGACTGCGGTTTTAGTCAGGCTTTTCATCACTCTGACCAAAAGACCTGACACGAACATCATAGAGGGGGAAAGTTTTTGTGGGGCTCACGGTTTCAGAGGCCCCAGTCCAGAGTTTCTGTCTATGAAGGAACAGTGAATCCATTGCCCTGGGCCCGAAGTGAGGCCAAACATCAGGGCAGAAGCAGCTCAGGACAGGGCCCCAAGAAGCAGAGAGACAGAGAGCTCCACTCACCAGGGACAAAATATAATCCCCAAAGGCACGTCCCTAGTGACCCACCTCTCCAGCCACACCCTACCTGCCTACAGTACCACCCAGTTAATTCATACCAGTGCATTAATCTACTGACTAGATTTCAGCACTCATAAACTAATCATTTCACCTCTGAAAATTCTTGCATGTCTCACACCTGAACTGTTGGGGGACACCTCATATCCCAATCATAATAGCACCTAATCAGCGCAGATCTACACCTTATAAATACTCCCACTCTCTATGCACACTCCTGTTTTCTTCTGGTTTCAGCATGGTTATTGAGAACGTGTCGTACCTCCCCTGTCAAGTTACAGCACTTGGAGCCACGGCTCCTGTTTGCACTAGAGAAGAGCTTTCTGACACGCCCCAGGGGCCCGCTGATTGTTTCTTGGTCATGGGTCCTTTCTGCAGCCGGGGGGATCCCAGACACAATCTGACACCATTGACTCAGTTGTCATCTCTGTGAAATGCATTATTGATGAATGTCTCCATCCCTGAGTTTTAAATATTTGGAAAGCATCTAGAATGCATGAAGATAGGCTAAGCAAATAACAGCGTGTCACATAGCTCCCAGTCCTGGGCTGGATGGGCTGCGAGGAATGTTTGCTCTCACTTATTTGACTTCCAGAGTTCTGCTTTCTTTATGAAGTAATCTTGACATTTCTGTTTATGTGGCAAATAATTTACTGATGAGGACATGCAAGGTGATGTGAAGAGCAGATTCGTAGAGGGTTTTGCTATGCGACTTTGAAGAAGAAAAGAAAGAGGCTGATCGGAACCCAGGAACACTATTCTGATTTGGAAAGAATGACAGCAGACCCAACACATGTACAAGAAGGGATGCTATGGTCAGGGAGGAACTTTCCAGGATGTTTGGATGTAGTTCAATGCAGCATCCTCAAGACAGGAGTGAGGGCCACACACCCAGGGTGCCAGCGATTGGGAACTGGAGGCATGTGCATAGGAAGCTGCTGTGAGAGAGGAAGATGTGGCTGGTGTCCTGAGATCAACTTCCTCTTCAGCTTGGTGAGAGCAGAGGTAAACCCTGGACACCAGAGCGTGGTCAGGGGCTGCTCAGTTAAGTTTGCTGTTTGCTCCTTGGATTCTTGGTGGGAGACAGCTCCTAGCACAAAGTCTTGCTGCATCCCAGAACCCATTTCCTATTCTCTGCTCTTTTCTGCTAAGCTCTTCTAAAAGAGTATCTCTCGGGAGCTGGGGATGTGGCTCAGGCGGTAGCGCGCTCGCCTGACATGCGTTGGGCGCTGGGTTCGATCCTCAGCTCCACATACCAATAAAATCAAGATGTTGTGTCCACTGAAAACTAAAAAATAAATATTAAAAAATTCTTTAAAAAAAAAAAGAGAGTCTCTCTCCAGCTGGGCACAGCGACCCAGGCCTATAATCCCAGCAGCTGGGGGGAAGGGTTGCTGAGGCAGGAGAATCGCCAGTTCAAAGCCAGCCTCAGCAACAGCGAGGCGCTAAGCAACTCAGTGAGACCCTGACTCTGAATAAAATACAAAATAGGGCTGGGGATGTGGCTCTCGTCTCACCCCAGACAGTATCCATTTGCATACAGGTGTGGGAATGATAATGAATGCCCATCAGCTGAGACTGTGGCCAGAAAAGACACAGGACAGTGCAGAGCTGAGCAGGCCCAAGGGTGGCACAGCTTTGCAAGGACTATAATCAGTGTTGTTGAGCACCTGTGCTTCCAGCGGTCTATCAGTTTGGGCCAATTTGTAAACATTTAGAGTTTGGGAGCCACAGGGTCTCTGTCACTGCTAATCAACCCTGCCATGGTGGAGAGAAAGCAGCCACACACAAAATATAACAAATGGACTTGACCGTGTTCCAATGAAACTTTATTTACCAACGCAGGTGTCGGCTCAGACACGGTGTCGATTCATGTGCGAGCTTTGCTGCCTTGACCACCCCGTCTATGAAACAGGATGATAAGGCCCACTGCACAACGCTGTGGCACATGGGACATGATAGGTGGTAGTTGTCACAACCAGTTGTCCTGGTGACCATGATTGTTGTCATTGCCAGGTCCAGAAGAAGCCACTCCACCAACTTCTCTACTGGCTGGAGCATCTATCTGCCTCCTACTTCAAGAGTCGGGTGTCCTCCCTTTTCTGGCCAGCTTTTATCTCAGACCAGATAATGTCTTGGTTAAAAAATAGCCAGAAACACGCTCTCCTTGGACAGTATCAGGAAGCCTGTGGAGGCAGCGAGATGCCCTCCGGGGGCTGTAAAGACTCTGACACTCCATCTGCTTATTGGTGATACACTTACTGACCATCCGGATTCCTAGAACCTGGAGCCCCCAGCCTGTGCTAGTCCCCACTGTTCCCTAGAGAGTTGGCCTTGCTGGTGTGAGCCTCAGACCCGCTGGACTTACAAGAGTGTCCCCTAAGTTTCTCTGCTCTCCTGGGGCTTGTCTTTCACTGAGCTGTGCATACCTAGATTTCCTGAGATGGTCTGGGCCAAGGCTGGCCTGTGTGGACCCACCCGCCTGAAGGTGCCGTCCATTGTCTTCAGGAGGGCTCACAGGCTGCCTAGTGGGACTTTCTTCCCTCAACCTCACTGCTGTTGTGGCCCAGACCTCTCCCCCTCGCCTCCATTTTCTCACTTGGACAGAAGGTCTGCTACCTTGAGCCTGAGGGTTTTGTTGTAGGCCACACCACCACAGAAGCTTGATGAGATGCCCAAACGCAGTCACCAACTTATGGCACGAAGGGACCAGTCTCCTGACCCCACCCCCTGGGCCCAGAGGGAAGGTTGGGGGTACTTATTCCTTGTGACATTCTTCTTCAACTCTTCTTCAGGAGGAGCTGGGAGGAAGCCAAACAGGCTTTCCTGGAAGATAACGATGCCAAAAATAGAATCCACAACTACCCCTTTAACTAGCCATCGGTTTAATTTTTAAATTTACTTATTTATTTTTATTTACTTATTTATTTGATACCAGGGATTGAACCCAGGAGTTCTCAACCACTGAGCCACATCCCTGGCCCTTTTTATTTTTGATTTTGAGACGGGGTCTCACTAAGTCACTCAGGGCCTCACTAAGTTGCTGAGGCTGGCTTTGAACCTGTGATCCTCGTCTGCGCCATGATGCCCAGCAGTTGGCCTTCAGTTCCGACTAGTGTTCACAGAAGGAAGCTGCTGCAGGAGTGAGAGGCTAGCTCTCCATACGAAGGGTTCCCAGCTGGGAAGGGTTTTTGTCGCCAGGACAACTTCTGGGATACTCATGTGGCTCCTCCTCTAGGTCTCATGGAAAATGGGCTCAGTCTTCCTTTCCAGGACCAAAGCCTCAGTTTCATGGGTTACAGATGTGTAGTTGGTCCTCAGAGGGTTTGACCTCCAGGGTCCTGGATGATGATGATCACAGTCACAAGGAATGTGGGCCTAAAAATTAGATTTTTAATAGACTCCTTTGCACTAAAACATACAATTCTCAAACTCCAGGATTCCCTGATAACAAACTGCCTGGCAAGACAAATCCTAATCAGGAGGAGTGGGCTGACCCCCAGAGGATGAGGTTGAGATGGGAAGCTCAGAGGGAAGGAGGCTCCCTCCACAGACTGGGCACCCCTGATCCCCTCACTTCCACGCCTCTAAGACTCTGCCTTCCCATTACTGTCACCCCAGAAGCACAGCCCACCTGGTCTCAGCGCAGCCACGTGATCAGTCACAAGCAGCAGTTGCTATTGCCGTTGCTGTGTGTAGGGGGGTGACATGACAATCAGGGTTCATGGAAAGCCAGACACAGGTCCCCTCCTGGTGGAGCTCAGAGCACAAGCGAGAGACAGAACACAAGCAAGACATCCTGCAACTGGGGCTGGTAACAAAGATGGACTTCACCACGAGAACCCACTTCAGAGAAAAATAGTGTGGTGAAATGTGAAAAAGAAGAATTCTTAACCCAGGCCCTCCCTTCTCCAGAGATAATCACTGTTAATGACTGGCATATGTCCTTCCCTTCAAGATACATCTGTGTAAGGCTTGAGTTTTTCCAGTTCTCTTTTTTCCATTTCCAAATTTTAATTGACACATTATAACTGTACATATTTTTGAAGTATACATGTATACATCATGTAATGACCAAATCAGGGTAATTCCATTTCCTCAAAGATCTATCTTTTTTTGCATGTAAGAACATTCAAAAATCCTCTTTTCTGGCTATTTTGGAACATGCCACATGCTATTGTTAAGGAGGGTGTACTGACCCTATTCCTCTAACTGTGGCTTGCTCTGACCACCCTCTCCTCATACTGTGTGGGGTCTAGAAGAACTGGTCTCTTAGAAGTAGAAAGTTTCTGGTGATTACCAGAATCAGGGGTTGGGGTTGGGGAGGGGAAGTAGATAGAGAATAGTTCACAAGTTAAAAATTACCCTAGAAAATGGAGAATATCACGCTAAATACAATAAGTCAAACTCAGAAACTCAGAGGTCAAATGTTTTCTAACATGCAGAAGCTAGAGTAAAATAAATGAAAGGAGGAGGGAAGGAGAGGAAAAAAAATAAAGATAAAAAGAAGATCAGTAACATACAAGAAGGAGATCAAGAGGTAGAGTGGAGGGATGGGTAAAGGGAGGCAATGCAGAATGGATTCTCGAAAATCATGATACGTGCATATATAAACACATGACAGAGAACCTCACCTTTATACAGAGGTAGAATGAACCAATCAAATATAAATTAATATATGAGCAAAAGGAAATCTGACAGAGTAGAGGAAGGTGAGTAGGAGAGGAGAAGGAGGAGGGAAACTGATCAGGGATCATGAACTCAAATCAAATTCCATGCATGTATGAGTTTGTCAGGTTGAACCCAGAAACTATGTGTAATTATAAAGCTTTAATTTAAAAATCACCTTGGATAAGAGAAGTAATGGTTTTTGCACACCATAGTAAGTATAGTTAACAAACTTGTATTATGTATACTTGTGTGTTTAGTTTGTTTTCATGGGTTGGGGGGGTCCCTACTACATAATACTCCCTAGAGGCTTTTCACATAAGTGTATGTTGGGAATCTGGCCACAGTGGAGCACAACTGAAATCCCAGCAACTTAGGAGGCTGAGGCAGGAGAATCACAAGTTTGAGGACAGCCTCAGCAACTTACCAAGACCTTGTCTCAAAATAATAAAAAAATTTAAAAAAGGTCTGGGGATGTAGCTCAGCGGTTCAATTTCCAGTAACAAAAAAAAAAAAAAAAAAAAATATATATATATATATATATATATATATATATATATTTGAGAGAGAGTGTGTGTGTCAGATGCGAAATTCAAAGTATTTAACAATCTGCATAGTGCATAGTCCAATCGGTGTGCAGGAACAAATTCTTATAAGCATAGCAGAAACTAACTTCCTTCTAGATGAGGCAGTATGACACAACAGTAACACCTACAACTTTGAAGTCAGAGATCTTTTAGGTCTTCATTTGAAAAATAAAAAAAAATTGTTTCATAACTTATATTTCACAACTTCTTTCCACCTCATAATGTGCACCTTGACCTAATGTTCTAACACACACACACACACACACACACACACACACGTATTATATCTTTAAAAGATTACAAACTTCCTGCAATGTTTAGTACAAAGCACTTTCCTTGGAGATAGAGTCTCAGCCACAGTGTCCAGAGCAGTACTGGGACGTGGTAGATATCCAGGTCACATATATTCCAAGAATGAGCATTCTAATTCGTCCAGCAAGCTTCACGTTCATTTCCACGACACTGTGTTAGTTCAGTTATTTTCCACTCTGTGTGACGCATTGGAAGTCTGAGTGAGAGCTACTCTTTGCTCTCAAGGAAGCCAGTCTAGGGGACAGATAGATGTACACCAGCATCTACGTGTACATACGCACAGTTGCCTGGGCTCCCATAGATGAAAGGGCCTACACAGCACAAGTTTCTCATAGTTCTGAGCCAGGAAGTCCAAGGTCAAGGTGAGGGCAGGCTGGTTTCTCTGAGGCCTCTCTCCCTGGCTTGCAGGGGCGGTCCCCTCCCTGTGTCTCACATGGTCTTTCTTCCGCATATGCATTTTTAGGATGTCTGTGATCCCAATTTCCTCTTCTTATAAGGACACCTGTCAGATTGAACTAGGGCCCATGCTAAAGGTGTCATTTTGACTTAGTCACTTCTTTAAGGGCCCCATCTCCAGATACAGTCACGTCCTGGGGTGACTCTGGAGGAGGCCTTCAGTACATGGATCAGGGGACCCGATTCAGCCCATGAGGATGCTTGTATGCTTGTATTGCACTACGAGACATGAGGTGAGAAGTTTTAGCAAAATATAGATGTTACTGAGTGGAAGACAATGTGGTTTTAGAGACACTAAGCTCTTGAAGACAGAATAAGAACACCAGTGTCTTAAAAACCATTTTATGCTGAGCAGAACTCAGTTTGGCAACACCACATATTCTGGTTTCTGAAATATCATTCTTTTCTTAAAGAGAAAAATGATCTGGTGTTTAATGTGTCACTTCTAGGAAGAGAGCCAGGGTTTAATTTACCTTTTCATTGAGATTTATATCCTCCCTCTGATGTCTCAAGGCAAAAAAAAAAAAAAAGAAAAAAACATTGGGCAGTGGTTCACTCCATCATTAACACTCAGATACTAAAGTTCTGCCCACCATAATTGCACCTGGAAGTGATGGAAGATGTATTTTGATCCCGACAGTTTATTTACGAGAATCTCTTCCAGGAATTATTTAGAGGTGAAAGGGAATGAAATATTGGTTGACACACTTTTCAAATTACAGCACAGAGAACTGAGCACAGTGCCGAATTATATCAATAGACAGAATCGATCAATGAGTCAATCTTTGATTCATTCACCCAACAATTTATTCAATCAATAGTGTTTGTTAAATTCAGGAATAGTAAATCAATGAGGGAGTGATTGAGCATATCTTATTTGCCAAGATTGTGCTGAGCTCTGTGGGGAATGCAGGGGCTCAATGGAAGAATCCTTGCTACAAGAAATTTACAACTAAAACAAGAGAACAATTAATGATAAATTCATGGAAGCAACAATAGATTGAGTGGGAAGAAGGTTTTACAGAAGAAGCTGTATGTGACAGGTCTTAGATGACAACTGAAACTTGACCGGATAGCAGTGGTTGTATAGGTGAGGGCAATGTCACCCAGTGTGGGGACAGAACTGAGCAGAGGGAGTGACTGGGGGGCAAGACCACTGGACTAAGCCAGGTGATGTCATGGAGGAAGAGAGATCAATGGTGGTGGAACTGTCAACGGATGGCCTTGAACATCAGCCTGAGCAGCTTCCACATGAGGCAGGGGACGAATAATATACATGGATCCTTTCCTACAGAAATGGCATCAGACAGCACGTGTTTCAGTTGGATCTGAGAAAAGAGACAAGAATATGTTAGGCCAGCACAAGGAAGTGTCAGCAACCTGGGAGAGTGGAGGGAGGTGGAGGGCGAAATCAGGACCACTGGGAAGGGTCAGGATGGCTGCAGCTATTTTAAAATAAAAATAAGATTGTGTCATAGGAAGTGTTAGGTTATTAAATCTTAGTTATTTGCCAAATGGCATTGATACTAACAGGCAGGGTAGGGAGGAAGAGCTTAGATCTGTTGGGGGAAGAAAGGCAGTGGGGAGTCTGGGGAGACGAGGGGACAGCAGCCCATAGGTTCTTGGAGGTGAGAACTGGGTCTCAGGTAAGACAAATGACTTGGGGGTGTCAGCCTTTCACTGAGGGCCTGCTACAGCCCAGTGTCCCACAGACCACCTGCCTATGCGACCCGACGGCTGCAGGTGCCACTAGAAACGCAACTTGGGTATCTTGGAATCAGTGGAGTAGTGACGGCAGCTGAAGTCATTACCCACAGGAAAAGAACCAAGAGCCCCTTCAGAAGAGCGAGGGAGCAGTCAGCGCAGCCGATCAAGATCCGAGAGTGAAATGTACCGGGAGCTTAGGTGGGTAGAGCTCCAGAGAGCCAGGGGCAAGAGGCGTGGGAGGCACCGGGACCCAGAGCGCTCGATAGTGTCAGGTTCAGCTGACAGTGCAAGGTGACTGGGAGCCGAGAATAGATTACGTGATTTATAACGTGCCAGCAGCGTCCTCCCCAAGAGCTGCTTTAATAGATTATTAGAACTGGAACCCCCAGCTGCCAGGGGTGACAGTTCAAGAACCAGACAGGAGGAGAGACGCGCACGTTCTGCAGTGTAAAGCAAGACACCAGGTGTAGACGGAGCTGGGAACCCAGAGGCTCCCCCAATTCGCATATTGAAACCTAATCACCAAGGCAGTAGTGCTGAGCAGTGGGGCCTATGGGAGATGATTAGGTCATGTGAGTGGCCCTAGTGTCCTGACAAAAGAGACTTGAGACTCGGGGGAGCTTGTTTGCCCCTTCCACCACGTGAGGAGCAGCAGAAAGGCACCGTCTATGAGGAACGCACCTTCCCAGACACGGAATCTGTCTGCACCTTGACCTGGGGCTTCCCAGATGCTTGGACTAGGGGCACTTGTAGGTCACCAGCCACCTAGTTGAAGGTGTCTTGTCTTAATAATCTAGGGTGGTACTCAGAGTCTGCACATGCAGGCTCCAGAATCTGAAACCGATAGCAGGAATTCTAAAACCTGAACGAGCATGGCTTAGCTGTTTTCAGGATAATTCTAGGGCTCCAACAAATGTATCTGATGATCTCGACCAAAACGACCTCACCAAAGAGGTCAGAGCAATTTTCACGACATGAGTCCCTGCTTATCTGGTGTGAGCAACTGTTTGTTTTCGACAGCGGCTGCTGGAGTGGTGTGAAAGCCGGCACTTGAAATCAACCCACGCAGCTCCACTGAAAGTATTTAATTAAGGCTAACAAAGTGGCTTCATCCAAGGACCAACTCTCAGCGGAGGCTGCCGAGCAGGTGGGAGTAAGAAAGACTGAGAATCTTCAGGAAAGTGCATTTCCACCAGCAACTTTTGCCCTGGGCGCTCCAGGGGCTGTGGTAGCAGGGAGCCTGCCAACTCCCATCTTCTGTTAAACGATTATCTCATTAGAAGACGCTTTAGAACCAAGACACTAAAATCTTTATCCTTTACATGTTAATTTTAGTTGAGGCACATGCAGAAAAAACTATGCTACAAATGCAAAAGAGTCTAAAGATAGGAAAGGGCCAGGGCCAAGGAAAGAAGAGAAATTATAGAAGAGAAATTGAGGAGGTATCAGGAGTGACGGGGGTCGGGTGGAGTAGAGAGACAGACAGGAGGAAGAGGGCACACAGACCTAGACACAGGACAGAGATGGAGAGAAATGGAAGTTTCTCTCCCTTTCCAAATTTTTCTCCCTGACCTTGTCTTCTTTTAATTTTTTCTTTTCTGTTCTCACTGGATTTGGCAGTCTGGAATCTACAGGGCATGTACCAAAATGTCTGCCAGTGATTCAGAGATTCGAAGACCTTCTTAAGTCTCAGACGACACCAAACTTACACGCCAGCTGCATTAAGGATTCCTCTCGTCAGTGACTAAAATCAGCTTGAATCTTAAACATCTAAAACTTGTACTTTTCGTAGATAGCAGAGAAGCTAGCAACTTCACCATGTCTCTGGTCCCTTATGCAACATGAGCTTTTTATTCAAAGCCAGTCCAGATTCTCCCTTTAAATTTCAGTCTTGGTCCTTGAAAATCCCTGGGCTCCCACATCCATCTAGCAGCTCTGTGCAATATTTATTTAACCTTCAAGCCTAGGACTGTGCAGTAAATGGGCAACTTCTAACCGTACTAAAAGCTTACAGCACTCATTGATGACCCTTTTAGTTTTTAATTCAGTGTCACAAAAGCAATTCAAGCCAGGGAATGCAACAAATTTAAAACTACTGCTTGTCTTGCTATCTCAATATAAATTATTTATACTCTTTCATCCTGGCGACAGCGAGAAGGAGCAGCAAATGAATCAGCACTTTTCTTTGCAAAGCTGTGCTGAGAATAAAAAGCATCCGTATTGCAGGGGTGAGAAAGAATGGTATAGATTCTTTACCATGGCGCTTACTTTAAAGCCACAGATTGATCTACCCATTTCTGGTACTACCTTTTAAAATGACCAGACCACAGTCCAGGAATAGAATCCTGATTAGCTAGCGGTATGTGCGGGCAGCTCAACTCTTCCATTGCTTCAAGAAACAAAATGATTCCCCTGTGAGGCATCCGATCAACAAGTTCCCCAAGGGTGTCCTCTCCCCTGGTGGTGCCATCTGCATGTCCTGTGGGGCTTTGCCTCTTGTGCAAATGCTTACCACCTCTACGATCTAGTCTCCTTATCCGTATGTTATTTACCAAGGTAAATGAAGACAGTAGAATGCAGGGAGAACTAAAAAATGTTGTCCAGCAGGCTTCAGAAGAAATGAAGTATTTATTATGGATGGTTGGAGTCTGGCTTATTTGCATATGAGAACCTTACTCTGGGGGCTATGATAATTTTAACAAGATTTCTGGGTTCCCAAATATGAATTTCTTTTGAATCCTGTAGGGATCAATCTGGAAGTCCTGAGGGATGTTCCCTAGTATTGGCAGGACAAAGTAGAAAGTTCACCTTAGCCTAATAGGAGTCTAAGAACATAGATCTCATAGAGGCAAGAAAGTCCTTGCTTTAGAAGTCATAATTGCTTGGACCTTCTCATGATATTTGGAGTCTTTGTATTATGTAAAATCAGTTGGTGAACATGAAGCTGCTGTTAGGATTCATTGTTTGTCTGATAGCATTTACTCAGGAATTCTTTCCATGACTCATTCAATCTGTATCACAGATACTTCTGGGAGGATGCAAAGAAGTTCAAGGAGACATGGCCCCACCTAATGTGAGACCAGGGTCTAATGAAATAGAAAGATGCTTAGAGAGGGGATTATGAACCACTGTGCCATGAAGCTCTGAGCACAGGCCCAGTGAGGGGCAGGGGAGGGCTGTCACTTGATTTTTAAAGTGTTGTATCATTTTCTTTCCAGTTCTCAAAATAATAAAGTTCATTATTTAAAAAACTTGAAAAATACAGAATGATACACACACACACACACAAGGTTA
This sequence comes from Marmota flaviventris, assembly GCF_047511675.1. NCBI lineage: Eukaryota > Metazoa > Chordata > Mammalia > Rodentia > Sciuridae > Marmota > Marmota flaviventris. The sequence continues at coordinate 167,672,219 of NC_092500.1, forward strand.
AAAACCATTTCTACCTTGTGACAACACCTCATTTATTGGAAATCTTTTTTTTTTTTTCCAATGTAGCTGTATATGGAGGCTTAAGTCTGAAACCAGAGACCAGGAGACATACCCTTTCATTCTGTATGCAGCAGATGGAGTCCAGCCCCGGGAAGTGGGAGCCTGGGAGACCAGGACATTAAGAACAATCTGCTCTGTACCTTTTAGGCCAGACATTTAACCAGTTTGTCCTCAGTCTCCTCTCCTCTTCATTCCAGGGAGTGGATGAGCTCTCTATGGTCCCTGCCATTTCTCTGAGATTAAAATTCCTACTAATAGGAATTTTAGATTGGTCCAAAAGATCAAGGTTGGTCCACTTCAAAGTCAAAGCCACATTGTCCAGGTGCAATGGAACTTATCATTCCATAATCCATACGCCAGACACTTGAAGTGCACAGACACTCTGCATAAGAGATGACAGACTGTGCTTTATTTAACAGTTTCTCCAGAACTTCAAAATTCTCTGTAAATAGCAACCTGGGGAAAGTGCTGCTTAATATAGAAATGAACTACTTTGATGTATAGACGGGTTAACTCCTAACCAGGGCTCCTCTGAACTGCACTGTGAACAAAAGCCACTGTTGCAAGCGCAGTCTCTCCCTGCCTCTCTCTGACAAACTCCCTCCCCCCCACCCACTGCAGTATTTTTTGCTGCCTGACATTAGCATTCGGTCTCCACCCTTCTGCAGGCTGGCCGCCAGCACACCGCTATGGCCACTTTTGAGATTTCAGTTTGTTAAGGGGAACTGACTTTGACCTAGAAGGTGATGGACCACTGGAGGTTTTAGCTAATAGCATGTATCACCCCATGTCTTGTTCTTGGCAGATGGTAAGTAATGAAAGCAAGGGTGAATGTCCATGACCAAATTCCTGTTGGTCTTTCTTTCAGCCCCTGGGGCAACGAGGATCCACAGAAGGCTACGGGTTTGTAAGACAAGGGATCATGTCCCAGGCCTGCATCTGGCCTTTAGCTTTGGGTTCCTACAAGCTTATGCTTTATGATCCATAAGTCCCCTTTATTTTCAGTACTTATAAAACAGAATTCATGAAAGAGATTTGGATGTCAATAAGCCTGGATCTAAGCAGCAGGAAGCCAATGTGAATATCCGCAATTTGACCAGGCACTGAGTTTCTTGGGAAACAGTGGTCTAATCTGGCTGCCTGTAATTTAGTCATCTATCCAGTGGATCCCAGTGGCTGCAGAAAAGCACCTGAGGAGGTTTTCCAGTTACAAACGCAGATGGTGTCTCTCTGAGCTCAGCTGAATCTGGAGACCCCCGAGGGGGACTCTAATCTTCCGAAGAAACATGATTTTTGACAATTAATTTCTCCAAAGAATGCGAGGGTTTCTTCCCCCCTCAGTCTAATGGGATTTCCTGTCGTTTACAACCCTTGCTTTGAAGGATAGCCCTCTTTCTAAGTATGCAGTTATAGGTCTAATTTATTATGCCAGTATTAATCTGATCATCTCTCTAACAATTTTTTAAAAGATACTCAGATGCTTTTTAGGGCCTTTTGAATATGTATGATTTAAAGGGTAATTATGTTAATCCAGGCCAATTGGTCGCCTCCCCACATTTGATTGACAATATGGGAGCCTAACTGGAGATGGGCTATTAGATTAGTTCTTTGTGCCGAAATAGGGAAAGGAGACAGAGAAGATGTGCTGTGGCCTGAAACATTAGAAGCTACATGTGAGGGGCCTTCTGTGAAGCCCCATCCAGCTGTCTTCCTGCAGAGCTTGGAGAGCCCCTGTCCTACATGTGGTGAGCTGGCGCCCCCTACAGGGGGAACCCAGGCCTGCTTTACTTGGGTCAGTTCAACTCTAAACCCAGGCCACCTCCACTCCTCACGCCTCTGAGAGATGATCTCACTACTGTGCAGCTCATATGTTTCTTCCCTATTTCTGACCATCCTAAGTGAAGGTAATGAAACTTGTCCAGTGGCAGGCTGCCGTTCTCAGGCGATCGATATCTCCGGGCAGAATTAGGCTAATGGACTTGAACAAATCAATTGGCTCCATCATGGTGAAACACAGCATCCCCAGCCTGCTTGTAAAGTTCTCCTCCTGGAAAGTCTGTCTGCAGGCAGTACCCAGTGCCCTCGGGGCTTGAGGCATGTGGCGTCAATGGCCCTGAAGACATTTCACAGGGAAGACATCCGGGGACTTCCACAGTCCTCAAGGGTTTGCACTAGCAAACTCACATCCATCTTCTGCTTCAGGCAGGGCCTGGAGTACCTGCTTCAGGTGAAGCTCAGCTGCCCACCCAAGCCTGTGATAAGTCGTGAGAGGATGTGTGGCTGTAGAGATTCCTAGCATTTCTGGAGAGAGAGGCAACTCTGTATTGCTTAGAAGCTTTGAGAATGCAGAGGTTAAGGGGACATGCTGACCGTGTAGTCCTTTGTTGAAAAAGAGAATTTCAGTGACCAGAAGAGAGAGTAGGAGAGTGGAACATGGGGCCAGGGCAGAAGTGAGGTACCAGAAGCTCAGAGACCCACTGCCTGGACTGCTAGATCAATCAGGACACCAGGGACTGCTGCAGAATCAAGGACGAGAACCCACCTTCATTTTTAGAGCAGTTTTACGTTTAGAGCAAAATCGAACAGAAGGTTTGGAGATTTGACTGCAGTCCCTTGCCCTACGTACACACAACAACTGAAGGATCTACACTGACACATTGTTGCCACCCGAAATTCAAGCTCCGGGTAGGGTTTGCTCTTGGTGTATGTTCTGTGTGTTTGGACAAACAACAGGACCTCTGTCCACCACTGCGGGATCACATGGTAGCTTCACTGTCCTCAAAATCCTCTGGGTTCTGCCTGTTCATCCCTCCTCCCTCCTGACCCCATAACTACTGCTCTTTTTACTGTCTCCCTAGTTGTGCCTTTTCCAGACTCTCATTTGGTTGAAATGACCACTTGTCACCTTTTCAGAGTGACTTCTTTCACTCCATCTCCCTCTCTGTCTTTTTATGGCTTGATAGCTGCGGCGGCAATACTGGGGACTGAGCCCAGGGGCTGTCTACCACTGAGCCTCAGCACCAGCTTTATTTTTTTTCTTTTTTTCAGACAGACCTCACTATATTGCCCAGGCTGGCCTGAAACTTGCAATCCTCCTGCTCTAACCTCTCTAGCTGCTGAGATTATAGCTCCTTTCTTTCTAGTACCAGATAATACTGCATTGTCAGGAGGTACGACAGCGTGCTTATTCAGCTACTGAAGGACATCTGGCTGCTCCAAGCTCTGGCACTTATGAATAAAGCTGCTATCCACACCCAGGTGCAGGTCTCTGTGTAGCCTCCTTGGAGACCCGGCTTCACTTGAGTCCCAGCTGAGTTCCCTCTGCATGGTCACGTGATTTCCTCCTACATCAGTCTCCCTGTGGATTCCCATGAATTACAATTTCTCTCCCTGCTGTCTCAATGGCGTCTCAGGATCAATAGCTGTCAAGGGGAAAAGAAAGAATTCAACCATCCTTGCTGGATCCTTTATTTTACACAAATGAAAACCAGCCTAAAGAGGTTGGCTTGCCCGAGGGGCAGAGCCAGTAGCCAGACCTCTGACTCCACAGCTGAGGCCTGTCCCCATACCATGCTGTGTCCCAGCCTTTGAGAATGAGGTCACAGTGCCTTCTTCTTTGGAGGTTTCCATATACACTAGAGTTACCATGTGGGATAGAGCCAGTGAGTTCCATGGAGCTGGGGGGGAAGAACTAGCCCCCCAGGACCTAGGTTGCTGGTGGAAATTCTCGAGGTTACACTTTTCCTGAATGCTCCTGTAGAGGAGCCTCATTTTGTTAATCTGGAGGCAGACAGGACAAAGACCTGGATTCCTGGTTCATGACTGGGGAATCTGAAAGTGACCCAGCAGGTCCAAGGCCAGTCTTCCACCTGTGTGGCACAGGGCAACACCGCTCCTTCCTGAAGGTGCAGAGAGCTCACACCCTGTCCTTGTCCAAGTCAAAGTATGCTCTTGACATGTTCCCCGGAGGTGGGCATTTCTGTGGAGGAACCACAGCTCTATAAGGGCCCTACCTGTCCCCAGTCTGCCTGGCTAAGTAGAGAAACGTGTGGCCTAAGATGCTATTCGAGAACCCTTACCCATGATACTGAGAGAATTTGTGTCTGGGTCTTTCTTAATTGGAATCTAAAACCCCAAACCACAAAACAGTGTCTTAGTCCATTTTCCATTGCTATAATAGACCACCACTGAGACTGGGTGGTTAATTTTAAAAAAGGAAGTTTATTTGGGCTGGCAGTTCTGTAGAACAGGAAGGTGCAGGCATCTGCTTGCCTTCTGCTGAGGGTCGCAAGCTGCTCCATGCAGGGTGGGAAAGCAGAAAAGGAAGCAGGTGTATGCAAATGAGAGGGAGGGGACAAATAAGCTGACCCACTTGATAGATGTTTAATGTGTTCTGGCAGGAGCTACATTAATCCCCCGTAAGCGTGCACACCCCATGACCTAATCGCTTCCTGCAGGTCCCATCAACCTCTCAGTATCACTCATGACATTGGTACTCAACATTCAAGATGAGTTTTGGAGGAAACAAGCCATGACAAAAGTCTACCAGTAAATATTTGTTAAATGGCATGCATGTGTAATGCAGAAACAGCTCAAGTGCTGACTGCCAGAGATTGGAACTGAAATGCAATTCTTTTACAAGTTTGCTTCTGCCAGCTCTGCCTTTTTCCAAATGGGCTATTATAGCTATCTCATCTGGAATATTTAACCTATTTCAATAAGTAGCTTGACTGTGCTAGGCCCTCAGGCTGTCATCCTGGAAAGCCAGTGTGTAGATCTCATGATAAACAGGGAGGAAAACCACTTAAGGCATTAGTAGATTCCTGGAAGAAAATATTTAGCATGAATACTCGGTAAAAAAAAATAATCATCATCATACGATGATGCTGAGTGTCTGTACCGACAAGTTAGAGAAATAAAAAGGTATTGGCAAGTGTGATGATATGGAAAGGTTTCTCCTGGTCACCCCCAATCATGGACTCTTAATTCGAAAGGACGGGAAGTGATAGATGAGGAGAAAGCACTATCTAAGAGAGGTAATGAAGCGGGAGAGGAGAAAGTAGGAAGAGAGGGCGGTAGAGTTATAACGGTTGCAGGAGTGAGTCAGCTGTTTGCTTGAACAATCTCATCGATGCTGTTGCAGTAGAAGCCTAATTCTCAGCACAGCCGGACTCGGCACACTGCGTAGGTGTGTGTGTGTGTGTGTGTGTGTGTGTGTGTTTGCGCGTGCCCACATGCATGCTTGCACAGATGAGCACATGTGTGCAGAGGTATCAAGAGAATTGCAGCAGCAATCCATGAACTTATTATATTAAAAGTTTAATCCTCACAATGACTCATCTCTTCCAAAAGAAGCTTCTCTTTATGATCGATAGGTAGCCTGCTCCTGTCAGCTAATACACATCTTGTCCACAGGGGGAGAAGGTAAAGAGATGTTGTCCTAGGAAGGATGTACCAATAGCTCTTTCGTGATTACAGGCAGAGAGAGTCAGGAATAGGCTCTCAGCCGGGCAGAGGCAGCAGAAGGAAAACACAAATCCCGGAGCACTGCTCACCAGAGGGCCTGTCACTCCACACTCTGCTGCTGGCCGCCTCTATGACCTGGAGCAAGTTATTTCACCTTTGCCAGCCTCAGTTTCCTCATCTAAGAAGTAAAGAGTTATACCGCCCCTTTTTACCCCTCCAGACACATGATCTTAGCAGCCGTGGTGCATTTCCTCTAAAAAATTTTGACCTTCAGTTTTCTAATAGAATATGATAACTACATAATAATCAGTTATAGCATTCACTCACCATTTGTTCCTACACCAATTTATCATATACCAGACCCGGCAATGACACCCCATTGTAGCCTCCTTGAAAGCAAGCTCACTTCTGAATTTCCTACTACCTAATGCACTGTCACTGTTCCATAAATATCAGTTGGGTTGAGTTGAATGGTGTCCTTCAGTCAAGGCCAAAGTTTAGACGTGCTGTATTACTGCAATGACATCTTGTATTAGAAATAACACAGGTCACCGAGTATGGTAGCACACACCTGTAATCCCAGCGACTCGGGAAGCTAAGGCAGGAGAATTGGGAGTTCAAAGCCAGCCTCAGCAACAGCGAGTTACTAAGCAACTCAGAGAGACCCTGTCTCTAAATAAAATCCAAAATAAGGCTGGGGCTGGGGCTCAGTGGTCCAGTGCCCCTGAGTTCAATCCCCAGTACAAAGAAAGAAAGAAAGAAAGAGTGAGCACAGGTCAGCCAGGTGTGGTGGCACACACCTATCCACATGCCTATAATCCCAGTTACTCAGGAGGTGGGGCAGGAGGAGGAGGTAGGAGAATCACAAGTTTGACGTCAGCTGGGCAGTTATTGAGACCCTGTCTCAAAATAAAATAAAAGGGCTAAAGATGTAGAGCTCTTGCCTAGATTGCGTGAGACTCTCAGTTTAATCCCCAGCACCACTTTAAAAAAAAATTAAAAAAGAAAGAAAAATGGCACAGGTTTGGAGCCAGACAGGCCAGAGTTCAAACCCCAACTTTGTCAATAACCAACCTGGACAGGTTACTTAGTTCCTGTGGTGTCCAGGAAGAGAAGCCAGAGCCCAGGGTTCGGCTCCCCAGCTTCCTGTCTATTCTAGGGATAAGCCTCTCTGTGTCGATCGCGCTGTTCATCTCAGAGCTCACATGATGGGAAGTCTCATCCTGCACGTGGTAGAGAATGTGCATGGAACCCAAGGCTGGCGAATGGCTTACAGCAGTAAAGCCAGGGAATTGCAACCAGAGCTAGGCCAGAGCTAGGCCTGCAGACAGCCCTGTTTGGTAGGTGGTGGGGCTGAAGCCAGAGGGATTGTACTCTTACACTAGGGGGCAGTGGGGGTGGGGGGAGTTTTCTTTGGTGGTACTGGGGATTGAACCCAGGGCCTTGTGCACACTAGGCAAGCGCTCTACCCACTGAGCTATGTCCCAGCCCCACTGTGTGGACTTTTTAAAACATAACAATCGTATCAGTGGGTATTGTGTGTGCATCCTTGGTAACTTCCCACGTCTTCATGATAATCAGTCCTGATCTCCCAAGAGTAAAAATGTAGAACTCCACAAGGGGTGTGGTCTAGACCCCAGAGCCCCTCCTTCTGACACCTCAGATATACTAGTCTTTGGGGCCTTTCTCCCTAATCACCAGTCTTGGAAGATTGGTGCAAACCCCACACATTCCACCTAAACTACATACTGACGACAGACTCCATAAATATACAGGTACCAAATCAACTAACTTTGGGAGAAATAAAACAGATAGTCTTTGTTTTATCCATTTTTTTCATAAAAATTTATTGACAATTTTGTAACTTTATTTTCATTTTCTTTCAAGGTAAATGTCAGCTAAACGTTCCCCCCACACACACACTGTGCACTGACACGTGCTCCTCACTTCCAGGGTCTTCATCCTGTGACATCCTCAGAGAGTGAGGACTTCCTGTGAGTCACATACCTCAGGACCCAGCAGAAGAAATAACTGATTCTGCCTGGAAAGGTCCGGAACCTGTTCCTGAGAAGTGGGTAGAACTTCACTTTCAGCACAATAACCCTCAGCTCAAGGTCAAGGCTCAACCACCAACAAGACAGAGTGATGAGCCAGGGGAAAGCCCCCATCTGGGTGGGACTCTGGATGCCCCAGACTCTAGCAAAGTCGGCTCTTCTCATTTTTGCTGCAAGTTACCCGACTTCCAGTCATTTCCCTCCCCTCTGTGGCAGCCCTGGAGGGTCAAGAAGCTAAAGTCCTGTCTCCAGGAAGACCCAACCCCCGGGCCCTGCACAGTTCAGTGGAACCCCTTTCCATCACGAAGAGGGTCTTCACAACTCCAAAAATGTCAGGCAATTCTGGTTTTTATTGACCCGAGGGGACACTGCAAAGAAACCATCCAGGTTTCAGGTCCCCCCGACCACATCCATCACCCCCATTTGACACGAAATCCTGTACTCTGAAGAGGCAGGACGACATTTCCATCGCTCTGCCAGCATCAATCTTTCTGCTTTGAGTGTTTTGAACCTAAAATAAGAATTTATTCAAATTCCAAAGAATTTATTTAAATCCTGGTGCATTTAAATTCTGAAGATGCAGGATTTGAAGGTCATTCATATTTTATATTATAGAGCAAAACCTTGAACCCTATTATAGGTCCACAGCTGGAGACTTTAAGTGGTATATGAGCATTTATGATTTTTCTTTTTTTCCTGGGAGGGGAAAACTAGTCAACATGCTGTAATATTTTCCTGGAGTTTTGGGTCTGTACTCCTCCCTCAGCTTCTTAAGTAGCATCTCATTTCCTGGCAAAGAATCTTTTTATTAGAAACATTTTTCTATCGTGGCATATCAGTGCTGTTTAAATTTCCTTAAAATGTTTAAACTTCCATTCTTGTGATACAATTAATGGAATTCCGTTTAGTCTTTATTCCTTATCTACCCCCTCTTTTTTCTTTAAATATCCAGTTCCAATCCGGTGACTTCAACAGTTTCTAAGGCTTTCTCAAATGCAGGACATCTCACGGTGCTTTCAAGCAAAAGGTCTCCTTTCCATCCAACGTCCCAAGTCACTTGTTTTTGATTAAAAATACTCTGGGAACCTATTTTCTTTCCATTAATAATGGAAATGTTTGCCTCCTTGTTCAATCCTGATATTGAGTTCCTGATCCCCCCCTTCCCCGGGCCTCAAGATGATGACGTGCTTGGTTTATGAGTGTCCCCACCCCCCCACCGGCTCACCGGGCCAGAGCCCTCCAGTAAAAGAGGCCGCTGTGACATAAGATAGAAAACTCTGGCCCAGAAATTAAAGGATGTAACATCCAGTCTCCAAATTGTAGATCTTGCACAAGCTGCAAGACAGCTTGAGCTGTCTTGAGCCTGAAGGGTCCCTCCACACACATTTTTTTAGTGCTGGGGATTGAACCCAGGGCTCCCCAGCCCTGAATTTCTTCATCTGAGGAAGAGGGATAAAGAGGCATCCTTGGAGGTTGTTAACATTGTTCCTAAGGTGATTCTACCACACAGTAGGTGGTCAGAGCCTGGATTGGTGCTATGTTTTAGGATTCCTGTCGAGACCACTGCAGTAATTTCCTAACTGATTGGTCTTGAAGCCTCTTTAATCAATCCTGCGTTACAGTGCCAGGTTAATTCTCTTAAAAGCATCATTTCTGTTACATCACCCTGTTGGCTTAAGAACATGTATAAGAAAAATGTGAAAATCCTCTGTGACCTTGTGACAACAGGAGTCTGCCTCCAGTCTCTCCAGCCTTTCCCTCTACCCTTTCCTCCCTCCCCAGCCTCTGGTCCTGCCCTGGACCCTCTTCCCCTAACTCTCCTCCCTTTTCCATCTTGGGAGATTTCACAAACCTCTGCAGCTAGTTCTGTCCAAATGCGGTCCCCTTAATCTCTGACCCTCTAGCCTCTCCCACATAGACCATAGCACACAGGTATTTTCTGGGGTGTATATTGGTACACTTGGTCCACATATTCATTAGTGCATATTTTCTATATCTGCATATATTCCATTTATTAATGTAAACTTAGTATGACGCCTGTAACTCTTTGCTTGCCTTGTATTTGTGAATATTCTATCACTTCCAGTGAGTCATAAGCTGTCTGAGGACAAGAGCTATTGACCTTCTACAGACACTTCTAAAATACAGGTCCCTATCCTTTATTATGTTTTTTTGTCACACTGAGAAGGGGGAAATCTCATTGAGTGGGGAGGAAAAAGTGAGGTATTTATCTTCCTTCATGGAGGAAAAGGAGAGTGCAGGGTATGCTTGCATTGCTAGTGTCCAGTCCAGTGGACACTCAGCACACAGTGCTCAGAGTGACCCCATGAATGAGCAAATACATGAATGAATGAATGAATGAATGAATGAACAAATGAATGAATGAACAAATGAATGATATAAAATTGGAATAAAGAATGAGTTACTTAGCCTTTCTGTGCTCTACTTACTTCATCTGCAAAGTGGAAATGATATTAATACCTATTATGGGGTTCTTGCAAGGAATTAATAATGAGTAAATGTCATTACAAGGAGTTAATGTCATCCTTCAAACAGGCCTCCTGCACTTTAGCTGTGGATCTGCCAGGCTTCATCAAAGGGCTGGAGCCTGGGTTACCTTAGTCTGCAAACTCCCTTCTTCTAGGATCTGAGCTCACTGTACTCTTGGAGGGAGGCAGCAAGTGGCCCTGTCAGTCAAGCTCTGCCTTGGGGAAAGACACCTCAAACCCTGATCCTGGGAGACGGGGCCACATCACATTTCTGAGCTCCTCAATGTGCCAGGTCTTCTTTACACTTCTCACCTCAATGTGCTCTTCCTCTGCCTCGAATTTCAACCCCTGCCTTTCTTACCTGGTCTGCGTCTGTGAAAGCATAGCAGCAGTCTCCTCCCTCCTCATCCGTGGCTTCATTTTCTGTCATTTCAGTTGCCTGTGGTCACCTGCAGTCTAAAAACATGAAATGAAAAATTCTATAAGTCAATGACTCCTAAGTTTTAAATTGCACGTCATTCTGAGTAGCATGACGACCCTCATGTCATCCTGCTCCACCCCACCCAGGATGTGGACCAACCCTTCTTGCAGTGTATCCACCCTGTATACACTACCCATCAGTTGGTCACTTAGTCACCATCTAAGTTAGCAGATCAACTGCTGTAGTACCTCAGTGTTAGTGTTCAACTAACCCTAGTTTAATTAATAATGGGCTAACCTGGCAAGAGTAGTTGACATTGACAATTCAGATATACCAAAAAGAATTCATAAAATGCTTCCTTTAAGTGAAAAAGTGAAAGTTCATCATAGAAATGTATGTGTAGGGAAAAAAAATATGATATAGACGGCTCAGCACTCCGGGAGGTTTCGGGCATCACTGGAGATCTTGGAAGGTAGAGATTTACACTTTGCTTATGTGATGGCGATAACACAAACTTACGCTGCCTCACATCTTGTTTCCTATGCTCATCTCACGCCAGCAAAGGTAGAGCATCTTTTTTCTTCTCCGTGGTTGCACTGTACCAAATTATTCCACCGTCATTTGTTTAATCAATCCCATAATGAGAAATAAAAAATGATTTCCAGGCTTTTGTGTCCTTTACAATAGAAACACCACCTGGAAGAACAGCCTCCCTCCCATATAAGATCAGTCTCTACTGCTTCCCTGAGAATAGGTCTATGGAATATTGGGAGCCCAGGCGGCAGGTGAGAAGGACGTGCAGGGCCCCAGATGGGAAGAGTCCTGAGCACAGGGAGATCACTTCCAGGCAGGGCGTCAAGAAGGCCAGGTTCTCACCACCTCCTCCAGACAACTTTACCCCGATCCGGTGATCCCCAGTGCAGGGTGTAAAGCCCTTTTCAGAAGTTTCCAGAAAAGTCAAAAAGGGTTGAATATGTAGCCGGAGACATGGGAGGCATTTCACCCTTAAATTAAGGCTGAGTTTTCAGCAGTCTGCCAGGTGGGAGAAATCTAAGAAGTGTAACCTGCCAACACCACTTTTTCAGACTACACAGTCGACAGCCCTGGAGGCTAGGCTCCTCCTAAGATCACCTTCAATGCTGGTGGACACCGGGGCTTTGATGCACCAGGGTCTTCCCACTTGCAACCGAAAGGGAGCTTACTGAAGGGAATTTGGTGCTGTGCCTTTAACAGGGCGTGGCAGCCCGCCTGCTGCAGTCTCTACCGCAGTAAGCTCAGTACAGCACAGTCCCAGGCTGTGCCAAGGCCTCCACAGCACCTGGGCTCAGGGGTGCTGCCCCTTCCAGTGAGCCACTAGCAGAGCCATGAGCTGAGCTGTGGTTTTGCCATGAGCTCCCACAGTAACCCAGGGGGAAGAACAGCACAAATTCTCCTTTCCTTAAACAAGACTCCAGGGGTAAAATAATTCATCCAAAGCAAAGTGCTTACGGGAGAACAGGTAATTTCTAAGGCTTCGATCAGAGATGCTTTCCGAGACACACAGCATTGAGCTTCTACGGAACGTTCTCGCTCAAGCCCTAAATGCAAATGAAGGGCTTTTTAAATTTTTTCTGTTTTCACACTTCCAAAAGATTTTCTGCTCTGATTTTTCTGTTCTGCGAGGATTTACTTAACCTTGCTGTAGCAAAATCCTCACAAGTTTACAGCAATGTGACTCTTGTTGAGATCGGAGACGTAGGAGCCTTTTAGAAATGGATTTTTGTTTATGGTCACTGTGAGCCACAGTCCCTGCGAATCCATGTGCCCAGAGGGTTTGCCTGTCTCGTCTCTCGATTGTCTTCCTTGCGTTCTTTGCATAGGATTCCACCCTCTCCAAGAGTCTGCTGTTACATAAAGACACAGAGAGCATAGCACCAATTAAGTGTCTTTCCTCGCCTCTCTCAACACCTTCCAGTTGTACTAACAAAGACAAGAAGCCCAATTAGGCCATTTAAAATAGCAGGTCTCTATGAGAGTCCCCTGTAGGCTACTGTATATTGCTTTACTGCATCTAACACCCTGAGAGAAATGTCCCAAAAAGGAAACAGAGATACTCGTATGCCCCTGTTCCTATTGGATCATAGCTTGTCAAGCTCACTCATCACAGGAAAGCTGACTGTTCCAGCCCCTCTGGGATGCTCTAACGTGTATCTCCCGCCCACTTAATATGAGAGAAGCAAAGCATCCGCTGAAAGGGAAGTGGGCAGAGTCCCACAGACTTTCACTTTATGGGAGCACTTGTCAGCAGAAAATCAACTCCACTGTAGCCAATTACAGTGTCCTTAGAATAGGAGCCAAAAGAATGAGGCGACCTGACACGTTTGCACATATGCACAGTGTTTGCACAAATGTCATGAATGTCTTTTTCTTGAGTTTACTCTTTGGAGGCTCCTGCCACCTTGTGGTCAAATCACGCCACTGCAAAGTACAAGGCAGGGGCTTGCCAATCCTCCTTAGACCCAGAGCTTTCAAAGGTGTGTTCATCTCCTCCTCCTCTCCAAGCCCACCTGCCCAGGAAGTAGAAGGCATTGTTAGTGTGTTTTTTCAAGTCTGTTGAGGAAATATTATTGACTCCTTCTGACTTTCAGAAAATCCTGTTTAGGTTTTATCTCTACCATTAAAGAGATGTTGACAAGTCTAACCGTGACAGTTCCAAGTACCTAGATGAAGGCTGAGCAAGTCAAGGTTATGTCTTACGTCCTTCTAAGTGGGACTGAAAAGAAAATATTGGCAGACTCCCCTAGGCTGCTGTGTAATGTTACACTTGACAGAAATACACAGGAAGCAAAGATACTTATGTCTTGGCAGGCACAATGTTATCCCAGACGCACCAGCTGGACAGCTTGCTAAGGAGTGTTCTGCTTTAAGTTAGAGGCAATCGTGTGCATCCGGTCATGTGCTATTAGACAGGATCAATAGTGACAATTAGTGACATGACAAAGGCCACATCTGTGCTAAGATGATTAAATTTTTGTTGTGAAAGTAACAAATACCCAAAGTGAAAATCCTGCGGTTTGTTGTCTTTGGAGCTATTTGCCCTGTGTCTCTGGAATCAGTGGGCTCACATTCTTTTCTGCCCCATTCCTCGCCTGCCAAAAAAAAAAATCACCATGGACTTACGGTGAGGATGCAGGCCGAGAGGTAGGAAAGGGACAGGCTGCTGGAAATTCCGTGTCCTGGACCCTGTGAAGGTGATTTCAGACGCATCCTTGCCTTTCACGTCCCAGAACCCCAAAGAGGTTGACTCTGCCTTTGTGGAAAGGGACGTGGAGACTCTGAGTGGGTGCTCCACACAGCTAATGAGTGAAAGAGGTGGGTCTGAGCGGCAGACGAGGCAGCTGGCTGGGCTCATGGGGTCTCAACAGCCGTACAGAGATGAGCCCCGACACTCAGTACTCATGCAGTAGAAGTCGAAAATCTCCAGGCGCAGCTGAGACATGCTCAAAAATGCATCTCCTCTCCTCAAAGTACGTGTGCAAGAACTCACAAGCTAATCATAGGTGCTTGGCTAACTGGGGGATGTGACGGCTCTCAGGGGTTGGTCAGTGATTCCCTCTGTCCCTGGTGAGCGCTGGCCCCAGCTTTGAGAAGATGCATGCTTTAGGTGTGAGTTACAAGACTCAGACTTCACTAGTCCTTCTAGGCACCATGACACCCAGAACTGTCACAGTCAGTGGAAACGCTTGGTTCTGAATACTGTGAGACATCCCAGGAGGTATTGTGGTTGGTGGTCAGCAGCCAGAGCACGCCACCAAACCACCCCACACGTGAATCCTTGAACACCGTGTTCACAAACACTGTGCACTGGATCTTGGTCAAAATAGACATCCCAGCCCCGAAGAAGGAGAGCGAGGCCAGCCAGAGAAGGCCAAACTAGGCCCCCGGGTGATGTTCAGTGCAGGGTCCCTGACCTTCCCGGTGGCTCTGCTGGGGGGAAAGTGGAAGTAGTGGTCAGCTTCCACAAGCACTTGAATTTCATCTTGAAATGCAACTCAAGTTAAAGACACCTGGAATCTATTTGCCACTAGACAGGATGACACTGTTGTAGGGCATGAATCAGGTTATCTGAAGGTTGCGATGGACAAGGTAAGACACTCTTCTGCTGACAGAGAGCTCCTGCCAGTTCTGCAGTGATGGAGACAGCCAAGCAGCGGGTGTCCCCAACCACCCCCGCCCCACGGGGCCATGCAGGGGGGAGTGAGGTGGAGGCGGGAGACAGACAGACCTTCACCTGCAGGAGTCCTTGGCGGCCACAGCCGGATCCTTTTCCCACTCCTATTTCCCTGCTTCTTCCTGCTTTGGGGTTGGAGGGGAGGTCAGCAGAACACGGGGTCTCTAGTCTCTGCAGCTACCTGTGACTAAGTGGGGAAGGGACCCCAGCATCGGCCTCTGCCCAGGCTTCCCCTGAGCAGCACTAGGTTCGAGGTTAAGGGACTGAAACTGAATCAGGCCAGACTCAGACTCTGGGTGGAGTAGGAGCATGGCACCCCTCCGTGGGTGCTGCTGCTGAGTAGGAGATTCCACCAGTTGGGGTGTCAGCCAGGGACACCAGAGAGAGCTGACCTGGAGGCCGTAGGTCCTAGATTGGAAAGGAGGGGAGAGAGAGACCTCCCTCTACCTGGCTAGGAGCACTGCAAGAATGTCCCAAGGGACCGGCCCCCTGGAGCCCACTCCAGAGTAAAGGGCCTTGCGGTCATGAGCCCGCCCTTGACCTTCGCTTGCTGGCTGGTTTCTCTCTCGTGGGCAGCGTAGTGAGGCCGTCAGACCCCAAGGCAGCCCATCCCGGAATACAGTCAGTGCTCGGTTGCACATGATGGCTTTTATTATTTCTATGTTTTTGTTTTTATTTTTGTTTTTTACATCTATACTTGAGGAAGCAAAACTAAAAAGGTAGTTGGAGTCCCTTTCACAGGCTTGAGTCTTTGGGAATATTCAACCGAGTCTCGAATTTTCTTCTGAGGTTGATATGAAGCCACTGACAGCCTTTTATAGGGACTGTCATTAAAAATATTAACGAGGGACGCTTGGAATGAAAAGGATGGCATTACAGACAGAAAGAACCACAGGACTTGTTTCTGTGAAGGTCCCGGTGTATGCTCAAACTTGTGTATGTATGGGCACAATTACATTTTTACGGGGGAAAAAAAAAGATTCATAAACTTCAATGAAAACTTAAAGTAACCTACGAGCACAATAAAGTTGAAAGACCATCAGATAAAATCCCAGAATGGACTGGAGGTGGGGGAAATAGGGGAACGGGATCAAGAAAAATGTTTTGGGGGTAAATTAACAGGACTTAGAAACTGATTATTTACAGTCAATAAAGGAATGAGTCAAAGATAATGAACGTATTTCGGATTTGACTGTCTCATAGTCTGTTGTCCAAAATAGAAAAAAAAAAGGAAAGTGAGTCGGGAACCTATTCAGCTGTGATGATGAGGAAATATTCAAGTGGAAACCTCTCATTGTGTGGGTGTCTTAGTCCACTTTCTGTTGCTGTAACAAAACGCCTGAGATTGGGTAACTTATAAAGCAGCTGGATACTGCAGACGCGTCCGTGTAGATGGCAAGGTGTGTGCTGCAGATAGTTTGCAGTCTCAGAAGTGATGACTCACCAGCAAAGCCAATTGGCAATAGCACAGAAATCAAAATGGATGTAGAGTGGTCAAAAGGAAGGCAAAAATCCTTTTCCAGGACTTAGAGATTTACTGTCAGGAGGTAAGTTGCTGCACAGATTTCACGGGGGGAACCGAATCTGCCAGAAGGAATAAATTCTCAGAACCTGACAATGCTTCACAGGGCCTGGGGAACACCAGACGGAGCCATTTTGCCCCTGGACGCGGGTACTCCAGCTCACTTACACAATCGACAACCGTCCTGATTTATGTCTGCGCCCAACCACTGAACTTGCCTCACTCAGTCCTGCTTGTCTCCCCCAGAAGATGTTCAGCTGCATGTTCCCACTCTTGCTCTAAAAGCCCAAGCTCACTTTCTCTCCGTGGAAAAACTCATCCTGTCTAACTCGACCTGCATTTCCTGGTTTGCAGATCTATTCTGCACCTCGACTACGATTTCTTGACTCATGTTAGTAGGAAGTTGTTGGTGCTCTCTGGAGTTTCTGTTTGCTCCAGAATTCACCCAAATCCTCGCCTCCCTTCACAGCTGACAGGTGCATCCCTAAGCCTAGGTCTGGCTGGATGAAGCCACCTGTGTGCTCTGCACCCAGGCAGCAGGACGGGTTGCCAGACTGCAGCAGTTAGGCCGGCACTGGGTCCTAATTTGCATACTGTGTGAACACATTCACTGTGCTAACTTCAAAACGCCCCATTTAAGAATCAAAAGAACAAAATTTTTTTTGCAGTCTGCCGCAATTTTTTCCAGGCTAAGCATTCACTGGAAAAAAAAAAAAAAGTACAAGGAAAGACTTTAAATCGCCTCCAAGAGGAAGGAAGAGAATCCTTTGCTTCTCATATCCAAAATACTTGTGTGTCTCTGAAGAGCAGGGTGGGGAAGAGGCTGGTGGGTCCGTCCCTCCCTCTGCCCTCTGCCTCTCTTTCTCTCTCCATTGCCCACTACTGGCTACTGCGGCAGGAAGCGGCTTACTTCCAGATGATTCCTGAAAATAGAACGAAAGAGGCAAAAGACTCATTCCCAGAAACCAGGGATCTCAGGACTCCTCATTCATCTCCATCCTGATCGAGTATCCACATTCCCTGCCCAACAGACACAAAATGTGCCCACCCGGGTTGCACAAATACGCCACACCATCTGTCTTTACAGGAATCCTTTTTTTCTCAGAGGAGTTTTGTTTGTTTGTTTTGAGAATCGTCTGCAGGACAGAAGCCCTGCTCTGTGACAGCTCATGGCACGACGACCTAAAGCCCTACCTGCCCTGTGTCATGCAGACAGGGTCAAAGCCTCAGCTCAGAGAAGTGCTTCCCAGCTTCCTCATCTTTATCTGGGGGGGGTCTTGAATGGCTGAGTGGAAAGGTTTAGTTTCCTGCATCAGTTCCTGCCTGAGAGGGAGCTGGGAATGGCACCGTGAGTCAGCATGCAGAGGAGGCAGAGCTCTGCAGGGGCCTGGGCACGTCCAGTGCACAATCTCACAGTGACACCTAGAGTTGACAGAAAGACCAGCTAGCCCCGTCAAGGGTGCCAACGCTGTGTTAACACTTGGAATGACACAACTAACTGGTCACTGTAAAGGAATCGTGGTCCACAACCTCAGTATGCGGCAAGTCCTGCCTTCTCCCCCTCCATCCAAAACAATCTGTTGAGCTCTGCCGGCCCATGAGGTTGCCAGAATATTCCACCTCAGTCGTGATGTGGTTCCTGCTGTACAACCTCACGCCCCGTGTGTCAGACAGTCCCAGGAAACCTTAAAGGGGACAGGAAGTTGAGAAAGAGCTGTCCATCTTCAGCTCCTGCAGGTCACCTCTGATTTGCCCAGTGTCCACAACCTAGAATAGGAAGGACTGAATCCACCATCAGCTGAGTAAATTCTTTTTTAAAAAATATTTATTTTTTAGTTATAGGTAGACACAATATCTTTATTGTATTTTTATGTGGTGCTGAGGATGGAACCCAGTGCCTCTCGCAGGGCAGGCAGACGCTCTACCTCTGAGCCACCACCCCAGTCCCTGAGTAGATTCTTATTTGCCCTAAGTCTGTATTTCTTTTTCTGTAAAATAATTAGCTGGGCCTCTTCACAAAAATGAAGCAGGAGAGGAGAAGCTTAGGCCTGGTGTGGAACGGTGCCCACAGGGACTTTCCTTCCCGATGTCCCCTGGTCCCCTGTGATGTCCAATGCCCGTCACGTGCATGTGCATTTGGTCCCCAGCTCTCTGTGTTAGTGTCCCCAGGAGAAGCCACCTCGTGTCCTCTTGAAGCGGTCGAGTGTTGGAGTTCCAGGACACTGGCGCTCTGCACAGCCACAGCATTCCTAATAACGACGTTCCGAGAAAAATGGCCTTGAAAGCACAGGTGGCCTGGGGGCCAGGAAGACCAGGGGCCCAAATGCCTGCAGAGACGAATCTGTGATGATTTCCACGGTTGGTGATACGGTTGATGATGCAGTCGGCATCCCAGGGAGCTTCCCTCACCTAGAAAACGGGGTTCTTCCGCGGGGGCCGGGCGTCTCAATCAATCCCTGAGGCACCTGCAGCCCGCTCAGCAAGGTACCCAGGAAAGGGCTCATTCATCTCCGTCAAAGCCCCTTCCTCGTTTTCTGTCTCGGACATTCCCAGCGTGTTCTTTGACACAGCGAGTCATTTTGCAAACCCAGGAAACAATAAAAATGACATGTAATATCAAAACAGAGGCTGCGGGGCGGGGGCGGGGCCCTTTCCGTCCACACCCACCTGCCCCTGAGTTTCCTCTCTACAGAAAGAAATGGTTTTGTACCTACAAGAATCCGGCCAGAGAGATGATTAGAAATCTGCCGTGCATTGCACTAAGGCTGACCCCCGGTGCCCGTGGCTATTAAATCAGCATCTCGCATGTGCTGGATGCTAGGTTTGCCAATTGCTGCAGGAGTTTTTCATTAATTCTGAAGGGCTATGCTTCCTGTCCCTAAAGATCAGTAACAGGAGAGCAACACTAGGGAACGGGGTGCTGGGCGCTTGATTGGCTAAACCCCCGCTGGGCGCTGTTCATGCACCAGGAACCCGGGCAGCGCCTCTGTGCACAAGTCCTGAGAAAGCAAGTCGGGTCTGCGGTCTGTGGTCTGTGGGCAACAGGGACGTGGTTTTCTGTTGTTGCCGAGGCATCAGCCACAGACCTACAGTCGGATTTCAACAGGTGAATGGACCCTCCTGCAGTGTTTCATGTGGAGATGGGAAAGACAAGTTGGGTATACTGTACTTCTATGTTTTCCTTATTTCCCCTGAAAATAGAGAATTTGTTCGCTGCAAAAGCTAATATGTCAAAGTTTCCACCTCAGATGCCAAAGAAAAAGCTATAAAAGGAAATAATGTAATTGGATATTTAAATAAGGTTAATGACAACCTTCAGAAGAAGAGAAGTCACCGTTAATATGCATAATTAACAAAATGTGTGGTGTTGAGAGCCACAGCCGAAGGGGCCCCAGCAAACTTCCAGCTGCCGGCTGATGATTGGCTCACAGCGGCCCCAGCAACATCTAGCTGATTGGCTCCTCTGCGGTGATGCTCATTGGACTGTTTCCCTGCCCTTTCAGACCACGGAGCTGCTCATTGGGGGACTTTTTTGGCTCCGCCCACATGACCCAGCCAATCGGCCTCAAGAGCAGGAGGATTGGGGGAGGTGGAGAGAAGCTTGTGTGGGAGAGAGAGGCTTGTGGGAAGCCTGTGGTGGCAGTTGGGCTCTGAGGTTTTTTTTCTGAAGAGCTGTGTGGTGCGGTGTGTGTGTTCTAAAAATAAAGTTTGTTTCTTTTGACAAGTGGCTCCTGAATTGTGCCCAGCCAGACTGCGGCATTTGGTGGCCCGTATGGGGAGCGACTGAGGGTAAGTGAACTGCTCGCCCCTGAGGGCAGGGCGAGAGGATGGGTAGCCATTTTAAGATTCTTCTTTTGTTATTTTGTTTCACTTTTGTTTTAAGTTGCCTGTCCCTGGAGATGTGTAAGATGGAAGAAAAACCGCTCACATCTGAGGAACAGATAGGGAGAAAGGACGGATGGACATTTCAGGAGGCTATTATAATGATTTTGTGTTGTTTCAATTTTGTTTCACTCTGTTTCAGTTTTGTTTGGCGTCATCTTGTTGGGTTGTATTATAGTAGAAATACGGGATCAGAAATTAGTAAAAAACAAACTGAAAGAGTGTTAAGTAAATTGTTAGAGGAAGGAGGCATCTCAGTAAAATCAATAGCAGTCAGGGCATACGTTGATACAATACAAAAATGTAGCCCATGGCTTTTTAAGGAGGAGTTGTTAAATATATCACAATGGAACCATCATGGTGAAGATTTAAAAAGAATAGAAAAGAAAAGCCCAGGGACTCTGCCAGTTGGCACATTGCCATTGTGGACTATCATATCTTGTTTGCTTAGTCCAAAGCCTTCAGTTCAGACAATGGTAGCGGAAGGAGAAGACATATTGATTCAAGTAAAAGAGAAGGTCTCTCAAGTTAGTCAGACAGAGGAAAAGATTCAAGTAAAAGAGAAGGCCTCTCAAGCTAGTCAGACGGAGAAAGAAAGTGTAAAACAGAAAAAGCCATCAGGGGGAAAGTTACAACAGGAGACTGCTACTAACACCTTTCTATCACCAGAGGACGTAAGTGTCCAACTAACAAGGCCACCTCCATATGCTGGGAGGTCCCCAACCCCCGCAGTTGATAGTTGGGATCCTGAGACAAGATCTCAAATATTAACATGCCCTGTATTTGAGGCAGGAGGGCAGCGATTTTACCAAGTTTTAAATTTCAAAACAGTGAAGCAGCTAAAAGAGGCTGTAACAACCTATGGTCCTCAAGCACCCTTCACTGTAAGCATGGTCGAATCCATTAACAACTTGAACATGACGCCAGCAGATTGGGCTAATATGTGTAAAGCTGTGCTAAATGGAGGACAATACCTGTTATGGAAGGTTGCCAATGAGGAATTTTGCAAGGAGACGGCTAGGCGAAATGCAGCAGCTGGTTATCCTCAGAGAAATCTAGATATGTTGTTAGGAAAGGGACCTTATGAGGATCAGCAGCAACAAATTGCATATGATCCTGGCGTATACGCACAAATTGCTGCAGATGCATGGAAGACTTTACAAGGACATGGAGGTTTACAAGGTCAATTATCTAAGGTAATACAAGGAGCTAATGAACCTTATGCTGAATTTGTAGATAGGCTTATTCAAACAGCTACCAGAGTTTTTGGGAACACAGAACAAGCAATGCCATTACTAAAACACCTGGCTTATGAGCAAGCGAATCGTTGGTGCAGAGATATCATTAGACCATGGAAACGTGAAGATTTAAACACATATATTAAATTATGTAGAGACATTAATGAACAAGAGCAAGTCGTGGCAGCTGCAGTAAAACAGGCTTTAGATGCCAGAGACATTAATGAACAAGGGCAAATTGTGGCAGCTGCAGTAAAACAGGCTTTAGATGCCAGGCCAAGAACATGCTACAATTGTGAACAAACAGGACATTTTAAAAGGAATTGCCCCATTGGAGGAGGGTTTAACAAAACTAGGTATCAAAGGAGTAGAATACCAGGTATTTGCCCACGATGCCGTAGAGGGAGACATTGGGCTAATGAATGCCGTTCTCAAACCACCATAGAGGGTACTCCATTATCAAAAAACGAACAAGGACCAGGTGTTTATCCACGATATCGTGGAGAAAGGCATTGGGCTCCATTGCCAAAAAATGGACAGGGGGGCCCAATGCTCCGGGGCCCAAAACCACAAATATACGGAGCACTGGAGGAACCCAGCAACCCCATCAGGGTAGTGCCCAGGACACATTGTCCATCAGATCCCTCATCAGACAAACCAGAGGGAGCGCAGGGTTGGACATCTGCGCCTCCGCCAGAGCAGTACTAACTCCAGAGATGGGAGTTCAAATCATTCCCACAGGGGTGAAAGGACCTCTTCCCAAAGGAACAGTAGGCTTATTATTGGGACGCAGCTCTTCTACTCTAAAAGGACTTATGATAAGTCCTGGGGTAATTGATCCCGATTATGAAGGTGAAATAAAAATTATAGCCAGTTCTCCAAAGGGTATATCAGTAATTTCACCAGGAGATAGAATAGCACAGTTATTAATAATACTCAGCCTGCATGATAAATTTTCCAGTCGTACTGTAGAAAGAGGTTCCAAGGGATTAGGCTCCACAGGTGTAGATTGGGCTATGCTTTCTTTAAATTTAGATTCTCGCCCCATGCTAAAACTAAATATTCAAGGACATGAATTTAATGGGCTACTGGATACAGGTGCAGACCTTAGCATCATCTCTCGTCAAGAATGGCCAAAACATTGGCCATTACAACAAGCCACTCAAACGCTTCGAGGCCTAGGAGTGGCGACTAATCCCCATAGAAGTGCAATGGTATTAGATTGGAAGGATCCTGAAGGATGTGAAGGAACTATACAGCCATATGTATTGGATCATCTTCCCGTAAATTTATGGGGACGAGACGTCCTAGATCAATTAGGTTTGACATTAACAAATAACATCAACCAAAATGCACCCACTATTATGACTAGACAAGGTTTTAGGAAAGGAAAAAATTAGAAAAACAAGAACAAGGTATAGCAGCACCAATACAAATAGATCAAGGAACAGACAGACATGGGTTGGATTTTCAGTAAGGGCCACTGAGACAATAAAAATTACTTGGAAATCAGAAAGACCAGTATGGGTTCCTCAGTGGCCCCTGACTAAAGAAAAGATACAAGCAGCCCATGACCTGGTCAAACAACAATTAGCAGAAGGACATATACAACCTTCTGTATCTCCCCATAATACTCCCATTTTTGTCATCAAAAAGAAATCTGGTAAATGGAGATTATTGCAAGATTTAAGAGCCATTAATAATGAGATGGTTATTATGGGACCTGCTCAATCAGGGATTCCTCAGTTGTCTGCTTTGCCAAAAACCTGGTATGTTTTAGTTATAGATATTAAAGATTGTTTTTTTTCAATTCCAATTCATCCTGAGGATAGTCCACATTTTGCATTTACTATCCCTGCACTGAATCATGAAGGTCCTGATCAGAGATATGAATGGAAAGTACTCCCTCAAGGGATGGCTAACAGCCCAACTATGTGTCAAATTTATGTTAACAAAGCAATCCAGCCACTTAGAAATCAAAATCCTGAACTACAAATATTTCACTATATGGATGATGTATTATTAGCACACAAAGATAAAAACACATTGCTAGAATGCTATGCCACACTTACAAACTTATTAAAAAATTATAATCTAGAGATAGCAATAGATAAAGTACAATTAAATTTTCCAATTAATTATTTAGGAGTTCTATTATCCTCAACCATGGTCTGTCCACCAAAAATTCAAATACGAGTAGATCAACTCAAATCACTTAATGACTTTCAAAAGTTATTAGGAGACATAAATTGGATAAGGCCTTATTTAGGTATACCAACAGGAGAGTTGGGACCTTTATTTGATATCCTAAAAGGTCCATCAGATCCAAATTCACCCCGAATGTTAACGCCTGAAGCAAGAAAGGCATTAAAAATCATTGAAACATATATGGAAAATATGCATTTGGATAGAATTGATATAAGTTTGCCTTTATTATTTATTGTACTACCAACAAAAAATATTCCTACAGGAGTATTTTGGCAAGAAGGTCCATTATTATGGATACATTTATCTTATTCTCCTAACACTATTCTTACTAGGTATCCTGAGGCTGTAGGACAATTAATACTCAAAGGAATAAAAGCAGCAAAGGGAGTGTTTGGAATTTCTCCCAATAAAATTATTACTCCATATACTATGAATCAAATTGATGAGTTAGCTAATGAGTTAAATACTTGGGCAATAATCATGTGCAAATCTAATGTTTCATTTGATAACCACTTACCATCTAATCCTTTATTGTCTTTTTGGTCATTGCATCCTGTAATTTTTCCAAAAATGACAAGAAAAACACCTATCATGAATGCTCCAAATATATTCACTGATGGGTCAAATAATGGTACAGCAGCAGTAGTTACCCCTGATCAAACTTTTACATTTTTAGTACCCAAACAATCAGCTCAAAAGGTAGAGCTTAATGCAGTTTTACAAGCTTTTTTGATGTTTAAAGATTCTGTATTTAATTTATTTTCTGATAGTCAGTATGTAGTTAATGCTATAGTATCTCTTGAAGATGCTGGTAGGATTTCCCCTTCTTCTACTGTTTTCTCTTTGTTTTCCACTATACAAAGTCTAATCTGGGACAGAAAAGATCCATTCTTTATAGGACATATCAGGGCACATACAGGATTGCCTGGAGCCCTTAGTTTGGGCAATGATTTAGCAGATAAAACTACACATGACATACATATTTTCTCTACACTAGAAGAAGCTATAAATTTTCATAAAAAGTTCCATGTCAATGCTAATACTTTACAAAAGCGTTTTAAAATAACTAAGGAACAAGCTAGACAAATAATAAAACAATGTCAAAATTGTGTGACCTTTTTACCACAAGTTAATCTTGGAGTCAATCCTAGAGGATTGATACCTAACCATATTTGGCAGATGGACGTCACACACTTGCCAGAATTTGGAAAATTAAAATATTTGCATGTTACAGTTGATACTTCTTCTGGATTTTTGATGGGCTCCCTTCATGCCGGAGAAAAAACTAAAGATGTTATAGCTCATTGCTTACAAAATTTTGCCACTGTGGGTGTTCCAAAACAGTTAAAAACAGATAATGCCCCTGGTTATACTTCTACCTCTTTTAAACAATTTTGCTCAACATTTGGCATTACTCATATAACAGGAATTCCATACAATCCACAGGGACAAGGCATAGTTGAAAGAGCTCATCAAACTATTAAAATGTACTTATTAAAGCAAAAAGAAGGAATTGGGAAGGGGTATATATTCCCCAAAGATAAACTTAAAATAACCCTTTTTACTCTAAACTTTTTAAATTTGGATTCATCAGGACTTAGTGCTGCGGAAAGGCATATGTGTCCAAAAAATGTACATAAGCCCAAGGTACTTTGGAAGGATATTCTAACAGGACAATGGAAAGGTCCTGACCCAGTAATTGTCTGGAGTCGGGGGTCTGTTTGTGTGTTTCCACAGGGAGAACAGCAGCCGATTTGGATTCCAGAGAGATTAACCAAGGTCCTGACCCAGTGATTGTCTGGAGTCGGGGGTCTGTTTATGTGTTTCCACAGGGAGAACAGCAGCCGATTTGGATTCCAGAAAGATTAACTAAAGCGATTTCTACAGACCAAAAAGAAGATGATTTGGCTCAAATCCATAACAACTGATATCCAAAACTCCAGTTTGGCTATTCTTACATCTGCAACAGAACCAGGATGCTTTTTTCAATATCTATTTTATTATTGCCCTTTGCCATATCATGAAGTTCTATTTTGTTTTTTGAGCTCATACAGACCTAGGTTAATGTTTTGCTGATCAGTTCTATTTTTTGACTATAGAGTTTTTAAACATTGCAATGGAGATTTCACCTGTAAAAGTTATAAGGCCTTTACTATAATGTTATGTGTTGTATGTATTACATTACGTGTGCACACTTGTGTTTTGTGTTATATGTTTGAATGTACGTATGTCCATATATCATATATGATGAGCGCTCATGATAAAATGGATCCAAATTTTTTTTTTTTCACGTGATTTATATGGTTTAATTTAAATTGGGTAAACAACTGTTGAGGATTGTTTTAATATGTAAACAAAAAAGAAGGTTAACAGATCTGTTTGTTTACTTTCACCTTTCCTTTTCATTATATTTAATAATTCTCTTAAAGATAATGTAAATTGTTAAGAAAATTGTTTTCTTTTAGTGCCTTCTGTAACGTTACATAATTTTTTCTTTAGCCATTATTGCCAGAATTCCTATCTTCATCCCAGTGCCGGTGAAGACAATGTAAATTGTTAAGAAAATTGTTTTCTTTTAGTGCCTTCTGTAATGTTACATAATTTTTTCTTTAGTCATTATTGCCAGAATTCCTATCTTCATCCCAGTGCTGGTGAAGTCAAAGATAAAACCAATCTACAGCTTCTACAATAGCCATCACTGAACTGCTTGCAGAACTTGCCTGGACACATTGTGAGCTCACCTGTATGCATTGTGAACTATCTGTTGGTGCAGCGACTTGTGGTAGTGTTGGGGTATTTTTGCTGATGATGTCACCAGTGGTACAGTTTTTCAAAGGAGCCCTCAATTGGCTTAATGTCATGGCATTTTGCATCCTCCTCTACTAGTGATGGTCTAAAATTTGGGGGCCAACAGAGGTGAGGCAAAGAACCTCACCCCCCCACTGGTGCAAAGGCCTATCCACAAGTATAGCTGTATGCTGGACCGGTAGTCAGTGACGGGTATGATCCAATTGCAGTGGTACCAACCTAAGACAGGAGGCTGACACCTAGAGGTCAGTTCATCCGATGACGGGTAAGGACCATATGTTGAATTGGACTGCCTAACAGACACGGTCCCTAAGCCACATGCTTGTTGTTTAAACAGAGAGGGGGAGATGTTGAGAGCCACAGCCGAAGGGGCCCCAGCAAACTTCCAGCTGCCGGCTGATGATTGGCTCACAGCGCCCCAGCAACATCTAGCTGATTGGCTCCTCGGCCCCAGCAACATCTAGCTGATTGGCTCCTCTGCGGTGATGCTCATTGGACTGTTTCCCTGCCCTTTCAGACCACGGAGCTGCTCATTGGGGGACTTTTTTGGCTCCGCCCACGTGACCCAGCCAATCGGCCTCAAGAGCAGGAGGATTGGGGGAGGTGGAGAGAAGCTTGTGTGGGAGAGAGAGGCTTGTGGGAAGCCTGTGGTGGCAGTTGGGCTCTGAGGTTTTTTTTCTGAAGAGCTGTGTGGTGCGGTGTGTGTGTTCTAAAAATAAAGTTTGTTTCTTTTGACAAGTGGCTCCTGAATTGTGCCCAGCCAGACTGCGGCAGTGTGGCAGTAAGAAATCAACACAAATAATCAGAAAAGGAAAATACCCCCCCGTCACTCCTGGGGGGGGGGGGGCAGAAGGGAGCCGTTCCATGTGTATTCAGCAACCAGGGCTGCCACACTGTTGAAGTCTTAATTCCTCCCTATCCGTAAACTTGGTGATTATTTAGGAAGTCAGTGCAGGTCCTTTGGCAAAGACTCCACGATAATAAAAATTGCTTTCATAAGATTAAAGTTTAAGCTGGGCATGGTGGTGCATGCTTGTAATCTCAGCAACTTGGGAGGCTGAGGCAGGAGGATCACAAGTTCCAGGCCAGACTCAGCAACTTAGCAAGGCCCAAAGCAACATAGCAAGACCCTGTCTTAAAAAAAAAATAAAAATAAATTAAAAGGCTGGAAATGTTGCTCAGTGGTTAAACACCTTGGGTTTAAGCCCCAGTACAAAAATAAATTAATAATATTAAAAGATTACAGTTTACTTCTCTTTCATTAAGAAGCCAGGTTGGCATTCCTGAGCAGATATGATGGCTCCACAATCATGAAGAGCCACACTATTTCTATCATATCTCTGTCATCCTCAACTTTTTGGCTTTTGTCTCTTATCCCAAGATAGCTGCTCTGAATCCTGCCATCACAACCATCCCAACTGCATTCCAACCAGCAGAAACAGGACAGGGGAATTTAAAATATGCTCTTTTCTTTGAGGACATGATAGAGAGATTTCTCACACCATTTTCTTTAGAATGCAGTTAATGTTTTCACCTGTACAGAGGAGGTTTGAAAGCAGACTTTATTCTGGGTAGCTCTGTGCACAGTTACCATTCAGAGATCTACTGTCAAGGGAAGAGGGTGAGAGCGGGTACTAGGGAACAACCAGTAGTCTTCCTGGTCTGAGGACTTTGGAACACAAGGGCTTAGAATTGTGGTTTTTGTTATATACTTGTCAGTCAGTCCTGCTAATAAAGTCCCCTGTTTAGAGGAGGAAATCAACTCTGTTTTCCAAAGTGTATTTTGTAGCCCATTAAGTCTGTGGCATGAATACCACACGGTAGATTAGAGAAAGAACAAGACACTGGGGTCAGATAAGCTTGGGACACACAACTCCGTCCTTTTCTGGAGATCCCAGTTCTGTTCTCAACCTCTAGACTGAGAAAGCAGTTAACTTTGTTTAATTCAGTGTTCCCCAAACTTATTTGAATGAAGATAATTTTTGTTCAAGTCAGAAATCCCACAGACTTAATGTGCTTAATGGGGGCCAGCAGTGACTAACCCACTATCCACGGCAAGTTGAAAGATTTCCCCCCCATGAACTGGTACTGCCTATTTTCACCTGTTTCCAATTAGTTTTTACTCTTTGCCACTCAAAAACGTTTTTGATAAATAGCCCATTTTGCTGATTCATTAGAGGGTGGACACAATTTCACATGATAGTACAGGGGGTGCCCTGATTGACCCCCGTTAGTGTTTGTATGCATTGCATACCAAGACATGGTCTCTTTTTTTATCCCAATGTGCCAGAAATAGCAATATTCGACAAAATTCAGAGTGCAAGTTTGGGGGTATAATTCAGTGATAGAGTCCTTACCTGGTATGTGTGAGGCCCTGGGTTCAATCCCCAGCACGGTATTAAAAAAAAAAAAATCAGAGTGCATGAACTTGGTTCTGTTGGCAATTACTCCTATTAAACGGTTTCATTACTGTAAAATGCTTGGGCGAAGGCTTTCTGTTTGTATAAAACAATTTGATGTTCTTTATTTGGTACCAGGGATTGAACCCAGGGGTACTTAACCACTGAGCCACATAACAGTCCCCCACACCCACTTTTTTTTTTTAATTTTGAGACACGGTCTCACTAGGTTGCTTTTAGTTTCACTATATTGCTGAGGCTGGCTTCGAACCTGCAATCCCCCTGCCTCAGCCTCCCCAGCCGCTGGGATTACAGGTGTGCACCACCGCTCCCGGCTGAGGTAACGGAATTTTGATCTCTGTTTCTGAGGGATCTCACACTTGCCCACGGCTTCCGTATGTATGTATACCAGTGAAGTGAAGCCCATAGTTCCAGCCAAACCTACTTTCAAACTCCTTTTTCCAGCTGAGACACCATGTTAGTCAGTGTTCTCTGGAGAAACAGAACCAGCTGAGAATGACTGTCTATGGATTCATCAGGAAATCGGCTCCTCCGCTCACAGAGGCCCAGAAGTTCCATGATGACCAGGAGCAGGCTGGAGAGCCCTGAGCAGTGACTGAGCCCAAGACACCTCAGGCCTCAGAACTTGGGGGACCAAGGGTACCCTCTCCAGCCTGGGCACAAAGCCACCCTTCAGAGGGTGGCTGGTGCCAGTCCCAGAAGCCAAAGGCTGAAGAAGCCAGAGTCTGAAGCCCAAGGCCCAGCCAGAGTGTCTCCCCCTCCCTCTTTCCTGTCCTATCCAGGCCCCCGGTGATTGGATGGAGCCCACCCACACCGAGGAGTGCTTTCTCACTCAGTTGGTCCGCCCATGTGCCAACCTTCTCTGGAAACACCCTCACAGACACACCCAGAAGTAATAGTTCACCAGCTCTCAGGCATCCCTCTAACCAGGCAAGTCGACACCCACAACTCACCTTCTCAGTCCTCCAGCCATGAACTTGAACGTCATCCAAGACCCATCCGGAAGCTCCCTTTGACACTCCCAAGGTCAGGTGCTCTTCTCTCCTGCTTGAACTATACAATAGCTTCTCTTTTGAGCTGTTTATAGTCATCACCCCCTCCAATGCAACTTACCCTCATAGTTAAATCTTACGTTCCCCCTCTACATAAACTTTTTAATAGTTGTCAATTGTCTATGATAGCAATTCTCAAATTTAGCAATGTAATATCTCCCTGTAAGTGAAAAAGAACGTATGTGTATGAGTTACCCATTGCTGCTGTAACAAATTACCACAAACCTGGTGGCTTAAGACAGTATTACTTGTGATCTCCCTGTTCTGGAGATTGGAAGCCTGATACTGGATCTCCCGGGGCTAACATGGCGGTGTCAGCAGGGCTATGCTCCTTCTGGAGAGTCGAGGGGAGACACACTTCTTCCCCTTTTCTGGTTTCTGGAGGTGACCACATTCCTTGGCTCGTGGCCCCTTCATCTGTTGGCTTCCTCCATCTTCACATCCAGCAATGGCCAGTCTTTCTTGTCCTGCATCCCTCTGCTTCTCTGCCTGCCTCTTTCACTTGCAGGGACCCCTGGGTCCACCTGCCTGTCAACCCATCTCAAGTCCCTTTTGTCATGCATACTCATTCACTCAGGGCACCATCACCTGGAGCCACAGACTGAGTGGCCTGAAAGACAGAAACGAGTCTCTTCTCAGGTCTGAAGACTGGTCATCCAAGATCAAGGGGTTGACAGGTGTGGTTTCTCCTGAGAGTCCTTCTGGAATTGTGGACAGTGACTTCCTGCCATGTTTGTATATCTGTCTCTGTCTTTATAAGGACCCCAGTCACCTTGGATTAGGGCTCACCCTAATGGCCTCATTTTAATTCAGTCACCTCTCGAAAGGCCTCATTTCCAAGGACAGTTACATTCCAAGGCACTAGGGATTGGAACTCCAACATGTGAATTTAGGGGAACACACCCCACAGGGTAAGCTGACAACCAGACCCCTTTACTTCTTTTCACCTCATGCCCTGATCAACTTGCACTTGGTCCTATGTTCCAGGACTGCTGCCCTTGTACAGAGAAAAGATCCCCCCACCCCCGTGCTTAGGCCAAAGATGGGGGATCTGCAAATACAGATGAGAAGCTGGTACAGAATGAGCTGAATGGCTACTTTAGCAGTTATCCACTGTACCCTATATCTCTTCCTGTTACACTTTAGCTTTTCTCCAAAAATACAACACCCTTCTCCATCCCAAATTCGCATCCACTGCCTGGAAACTCTTAACTCTCCAGAAATATTTGACAAACAGCTGTAGATAGTGCAGAATAATCATAGACCACAAACATGAGGCACCCTAATAATTGGAGATAAAGGCCAGAAAGGGTCAATCTTGTAGGAATAATAGGAATTCACACAAAGAAACAAAAATAGCTATTTATAAGTATTTCTAGTGTGTCAATTCCATTAAATGATACTATATAAATGTGGCTAGAGATACAAGCAGGATGCCCAAATATCTTCAAAATGCCAAGGGCACCTGCCTCAAGTCTCGTCAAAAAGAGACAGATAGCCAAGTGCAGGGGCACACACCTGTGATCCCAGTGACTTGGGAGGCTGAGGCAGAAGGATGGCAAGTTCAAAACCAGTCTCAGCAACTTAACGAGGCCCTAAGCAGCTTAGGGAGACCCTGTCACAGAATAAAGATAAAAAGGGCTGGGGGTGTAGCTCAGTGGTTTAGTGCCCCTGGGTCCAATCCTTGGTACCAAAAAAAAAAATAAAAAAGACATGGATAAGACATCACGGGGAGTGAGCGGCATGGGGAGCTCAGGCGTGCTACCAAGGTTCCTCCTTGATTGGGGTGTTATACTGGATGTCCGGAGCTTGGTTCATAAACTTACATTTGTGATCTGCGTTCTTTTCAATAAAACATTTTAGAAAGAGACAAAGCAGAAAGAGAGATACACTTGTAAGCCACAAAAATGTCCAACAACCGAGGGCGGACTTCCAATGAGAAGCATCTTTGGTCACTGTCAGGAAATATAAACACACAATGATTCGGTAATAAAAATAATAATAACAATAACAATAATAATAATAATAAAAAAATGTTTTAGGATGTATCCAGGTCTCTGTAGGTGTTAGAGTCTGTAAACAAGTCAAAATAACACCTGGCATTTTGCCAGGGGAATGTTAGAGTTCGTAAACAAGTCTGGATGGTGCCTGGCAAAATGCCAGAGGGAGTGGTTTGAGAAGTAACAAAAGCGAGCCATTAAGTGTGGAGATTCCTGATTGGTTGACTGCTGTATCTAGTTTATGTTAATTAGATAAGCTGTGTGGAATGTATAAATACTGCTCCTGTCCTGCAATAAACGGCTCCTACTCCTGCTGTATCAATCTACACAAGTTGTTCGTCACACACACCCCCACCCCCCCCACCCCCCACACCCCCCCACCCCCGGTTATTTTGCTGCAGCCGGATTGCAGCATGTAGGAGAAAAATAGACTTGCGGACCGCGTGGTCTGGCTGGAGTGGGACCTCCTAGCAGGAGCCAGAAGGACTCCCACCGTCCTCACAAGCCCCGTGTCCCTCAGCTCCCTCTGATCAGGTGCTGTGCTTCCCTGCTGGCCCCAGAGTCCTGACTCCCCTGGGCACTTTGGCACCAGGTTGCAGCCAGTGCTGGGGGCCACCTCCATCCTTGGGCAGAGCAGGTCCACCATCCCTTACCCAAATCTCTGGAGTCAGATGTGCAGATGCTTTGGGGGAATAAAAAGTAAACACACCTGCATCTCTACATATATGTGGTATATTAATGATGTGACACCACCCTGTGACCCTGGGGCAGCACCGTGAAACTCCACACATATGTCTGCAGAGCCATTTATGAGTCCTTATATGAAGATGAAAGGAGACTTGAAATATGTCACGTCTGCTCAGGAAAGTTTGCTCCCTAGTAAGTGCAAAGCAAACAAGCAGATCACTACGTGAGGTGACGGAAAGGTTCATTAGCTTAATGGCGGTAATCATTTCACAATGTATGTGTATATCAAACATCACATTGTACACCTTAAAGAAAAGCACCCAGTTCCCGCTCAGGAAGGAGAATCTGGAACAACATGGAGTTTAATTGCCAGGAGTCTTCGTTGTATGCAGAACTGTATCTCTGCAGATTGTCAGCCGCCTGGCTGGAAGGAGGCCCTGAAAAGGAGAGAGGCTGTGGAAGGAAAGTGGGCCTGAGAGGAGGGCATGGCCAGGCAGTCCTGTGGTGGAGGGCAGGTGGCCCTGCACAGTGGGACCGCCTTGTGCTGGCCAGGAGCAGCCCCCAGAAAGAGCCTGGGCTAAGCTTTGCATCAACAGTGATGTCCATCGTGGTGTTGGTTTGGGTTTGGTCTTGTAGTGCTGAGGACTGGACCCTGCCCCTGAGCTACTGCCCCAGCCCCACTCCTTCTAGGTTGTTGTTTTTTTGTCCCAGTGTGTTTGGGTTTGAGTCTTTTCTGTCAGTCATTCCCTTTAGCTACCTTTTTGCTAAGGCTTGTGAACCTCTTTGGACAAGAGCACTTAATTCACCAAGAGAATAAATACTGCAGGGAAAGAAAATGCTGAGATGGAACAAGAGGTGACGGAGGGTCAGAGAGCCCAGGACAGCCTGTCCTATTTGTTGGGTACAGCAGGCAGCCAACATCTTGCCTATTAAAAGGAAAGGCAGACTCCAATTTAGGAGGGAGGAATTTTTTTAAAAAGCCGTGAATAACAACTTGGCACCCCAACAATGTAGGTGAGAGCACATAATCCGAAGAGAGGCACAAGCTTTGCCACTCCTTCCTGGGAGACTTGGGACAGGTGGTGGGAGACCCTCAGCAAGGATCGGACCAAGTGACCAAGATGGGCTGCCACTCTTGCCTTCACCTCCTGGCAGCTCTGTAACCTGACAGAGTCCTTGAAAACTCTAAGCCTGCTTCCTCCTCTAACAAGCAAATATTCTTATTCCAGCTTCACCCAATGCTTGCAGAAACCAAAGCTCCTAATGAAAAGCTTTGAGCAGATATTCAATAAATGGTCATTATCATTTATACACAAATGGGGGAGACTGGAAATTGGTATATCCTTTAGTGTCTATGAAATGCAAATCTCTTTGTGAACAATGTCATTCTCATCACAGAGGATGGACTCATAATTTAAAAATAAAGCTGTGCTGTCCGGATGAAGCCTCTGGGAGAAAGAATTATTTCAAAACCTATCCGGGTCCCAAAATGTACAGATCCAATGTGCCAAGTTTGGGTGGCCATGTAACTAGGTGGTGACTCCCACAGGCTGGTTTTGGCAATGAAATGAGGCACAGGATGTTGGAAAGCAATTCGGCAACATGACCCAGCATTTCCACCCGCTGTGCATCTTCCAGGAAGTCTCATCCAGGCAACCAGGAGCCCGTGGGAGGATCCTCACAGCAGCAATTTCAAACAGGAAACCAAACAAACCTCTGAAATAACCAGATGTCCACAAAACGGATAAATAAATTTTTTAGTAGTAGGCAAAACATGCAATACTGTTCAGAGGTTAAAATGAAGAAACCACAAGAAAAGCAAGTTGCAGAAGGCTATGAACAGTAAAATGCTACTTAGAATTGTTTATAGTAGCCAAGACAATGGTGCATTGTTTAGAAAAATTAATCTTTAGTTAAAATAGAAAAATATAGGGGTTGGGGGTTGTGGCTCAGCAGTAGAGCGCTCGCCTGGCACGTGCGAGACGCTGGGTTCGATCCTCAGCACCCCATAAAAATAAGTAAATAAGGTAAAGGTATTGTGTCCAACTACAACTAAAAAAATAAGTATTCAAAAAAATAGGAAAATATATGCAATGCTGATCCATGAGGGAGATCCAGTTATTCTTCCTTTCATTAAATGTCATCTGAAGTAAATTTAGCAAAAAAAAAATAAATTAATTAAGCAAAAGTAAAAGCTGGGTGTTGGGTATATTGTTTTTCATATTATCCTCTCTACTTTTTTGGAATTAGAAATAGTTCATATTGAACAAAATCAGGGCCTTGAGGTTTCTAGAGAAGAATGGGGTCACCTGAAATCTAAATCTCTTCACACACCATCCAAAACTCATGCAGAGGTACTAGCAGGAGAGACAGAAGGCCACTCATGACCAATGCCCACAGCCAAACCAGGGGATGGAGAATATTAAAAATCTCATGTAGTTGGGGAATGAACATCCCAAACCAGTAAGACAGCTGCAGAGTGCAGTCAAGAGGAAGAGTCAGAGGGAGACGCCTGGCAAATGATACAGAGGCCCACCTGAGAGAGCCAGGAAGATCGATGACCAAGCTAATGCAAACCGTGAAAGAATTAAATAAGCTAGCGGGATATAACATAAACATTCAACAATCAATAGGTTTCATATTTACAATCAATAAATAATTAGCAGAGGTGATAAAAACGAAAACATCATTTGGAGCTGCAAGAAAACAAAAATTCTTAGAAATAAGCCAAACAAAAAGATTTGCAAAAGGGACCCAAGGAAAACTTCCAAAGCACCTAAGTGCATTTGGATGAAGAAAAAGACATTTCTTACTCTCAGGATGAGAACATCAGAAATATCAACCCTCCCCCAGTTAGTGGAAAATGTAACACCATCCCAGAAAAAATGAGAATGTTTCCTAGACAAGTGCATTCTAGAGCCCATGGGAAAAGACACCCAGGCAGGAAAGTCAGGAAGCAACTGAAAAAGAAGAACAAGACAGGGCCCCTTTTCCCAAGATTGTGAAACACAGCACAAGGCCTCTTGTAGCTGAGTGGTAGACACGGGGACAGAAAGACAGTCACGGGAGCAGGACAGGAAATCCAGGGACATGCTCCAAGTACATGCAAAAGCCTAGTTTTCCATCATGATGCATCTTAAACCACTGAAGAGAAGATGAACTCTTTACTAATTAAATGATTTTAGAAAGACAACAGAAAAAAAGACCCAACTGCACTACGTCTCATGCCGTGAAACAGAATGACCCTCAAATGAGTCAAAGATATGAATGAATGTTAAAGAAGAGAGAGTTCAGGAACTCTCAGAAATACAAAAAGTTCCCTAACGTAGGTGCAGGGACAGCCTTTCTCTCCGGGACTCCTGACTCTCATTAGGATTTAACGATCATCTATCTGCAAGAGAGGAGAAAGCCTAGAGAGGCTTCGTCTTCACCGCAGCCTCCGCTTCATGCAGGAGTCTGACCCCTGGTCATTTTGCTCAGTCCTGGAAATCACTGCCTCCTTTGTAAAACCTGGCACTCAGGGGACATTTGCTTAAAAGAAATTTTTAGACAGCCAAAAGCAGGCCATGCTTTCCCCAATTTAGCCACTTCTGTCTGAGTTTAGAAGGATGAATTTTTTTCCCTTCACTAAAGTGTCATTTAATAAGATGGGCGAGATGATCCCTAGAAAATAAATTATTAATGAGAACTTTTTCTTCTAAAAGGAAATTAAATGAATAGCAAGCAGTCCAGCTATTAGGTCTTAAATGACTTTAATTTCTTAATACCAAGAAGAAAGACAATAATCAGTGTTGCAAAGTGTGATTTCTGATAACAGTAATGATAAAGATTGTATTTGCAATCTTATTATTCAGTGAGAAGGTTACCACGTAATTTATCAGAGTGTGGGCTGAGGATTATGAAGTTCCTTTTACACACAAATGATAAAATGTGTTGCCATGGAGAAGGATTGGTCAAAACAGGATAATGCTCTGGTTTTCTTGAAGGGTATCAAAGCAACAATTATCTGGTACAGAGGAAGCAACTTCATTCTCATAGTTCATGAATCTTCTGGGGGAAAAAATGTAAAGAATAGGTGAAAACCAAAAATTCTAAAACTCTCTTCTCAAACTTGCACGTGGATATCACCTGGAAAGTTTTTAAATATACCAGATCCAGAGTCCCATCTCTAGAACCCCTGGTTTCATCTGTTGGAGTGCCATCAGGGAACTGAGATTCTCAAAGCTCTCCAAGGTGATTCTAATGAGTATAACAAGTTGGAGAAATTTACTCAAGATGGTGCCACATGCTTCTGTCCAAAGACACTGGTAACAGTGAACCATCTGATCACAGATGTATATCTCAATATTAATGGATGCTTTGTTTTACATTTAATTGTATTGGTGAATCTAAAGACAGGTGAAGGAATAGAAATATTTACAACTACAAAAAAATTTTAACACTACACTTAAATATACTAAATATACTTTATGTAAAATTAGATTTTTACATATTATATAGTACCTATTAGTACATTAACATAATACAATAATAGAAATGTTGGGCTGGGGTCATGGCTCAATGATAGAGTGCTTGCCACTTATGTATGAGATACTGGGTTCGATTCTCATCATGGCATATAAATAAATGAATAAAATAAAGGTCCATCAACAACTATATTTTAAAAATATAATATAAATATAAAATAATCAGAACCCCGGAGTTTATAAGTATTTGTATCCAATTAAACATAATCAGAATTATGTTAATACATAATGAAAAACAAATTTTGCCTCCAGAGACCATCTGTTGTTTATCATTTTGGAGAAAATAATTGCCTCCCCTGTAAAATCAGGCCATGACCAGGTACAATAGGTGGTTCCCATACCAGAGATTTTGTTTCCATTCAAAGCTGAATTATTTAACTTCATTGCATTTCATGAAATCAAAAATTATATAGATTTTGGCAAATGACTCTAGAAATGTTTGATCACAAAGAACATCAAATTTAAATCAATAATCACTAGTAAGAAAACAGCTCACTGGTCCATTCTTGAAGGGTTTCTTGAACGCTTGCTACTCGCAAAGCAATGAGCTTTGTGAAAAGCTACATGTAAAGTTTTACTACTTAAAGAGAATGTGAAGCAAATATCAGCTAGTGATAGCATTGCTCAGGATGGCTGAGAGATCCATTATGTCTGCCAAATTACAAATTATACTTTCTTAAAATAATTGTTTAGTTGTAGATGGACACAATACCTTTTTATTATTATTTATTTGTATGTGGTGCTGAGGATGGAACCCAATGCCTCATACATGCGAGGCAAGCACTCTGCCACTGAGCCATAGCCACAGCCCTCCATTATACGTTTTAATGTATGTTTGAATTATTTCATTTAAGAAAAGTTGAAGAGAGCGTGGATTCTAAATTGAAGAAATTAAAATCAAGGAGATAAAATGAAAGAGCTAGGTAAGCATCAATAGCAGAAGCGAAGGTGGCAGGCGCGGGCTATGGCGCTGTTTCTCCTTCTCTGGGCAGTTCTGGGCAGGAGTTGGGAGGAGCTTCCTAGACGGGCGGTTGGGGGCCCAGGTGCTGTTACTCACGGTTCTGCCATCTCCTGCAGCCTCTTGACCCATCGCTGGATCCTCAGTGTCCCCCTGGCATTCCAGGAAGCCGAGGGGAAGACTGCATGGGGAATTATTATGAGACTCAGGACTCACATGGGTCATTTCTATCATTTCCAGCCACATGGCCACCTCTCAGTGGGGACTGGGAAATGCTCTTTCCAGGCAGAACAGGAAAGGGTTTGGTGAGCATCCAGCTGGTCTTTGTTCGTGATAGTATAAGAGAGGGCAGAAGAAGCTCCTCCGCAGCTCAGAGGGAAGAAACGCAGCTTTTGGCAACAGCGATTAGGGAAAGCGGGATGGGAAAGGTGACCTCTGAATCAGCCCTTGAAAGACTTGTAGGATTCGGGATTGCAGAAATTTGGGGATAAGGGTAAGAACTAGGAAGAAAGCCAGGGAGGTGGAGAATGTAGAATCCATGCAAGGACTAGAGAGCGAAAATGGAAGAGGAGCCTACAGGCAGGCTGGGCTGCCACTCAGCTACACACAGGACGGCTTTGCCAAGCACTCCAAGAACGGAATACTCCCCAACTAGTTATAGAAAGACAGTGTTCCCTTCCCTTGGATGTCCACATCACCATCCCCCTGCCACCTGAGCTACCCGGACTTCCCCAGTGTCCAGTAACTAGGGAGCAGCTTCTGACCTAGCAGGTGCCTGCAGGATCCTCCTCCAGCACTGGGGTCCTGTCGGTTTTGATTGACAGGTGCCTAGATTTGACTGACCATTACACACTCTGAACGTCATCTCTGAACACAGAGTAGAGAGAAGAACTCCCACCAGGATTCAGAGAAGTGGGCTGGAGCTTGTTTGTGGGTGTCCTCAAATGCCACACCATAAAGTCTGGATTCTATTCATTAAGAGGAGGAAGATGCTCATCACAGATTTTTTTTTCTTTTTTTGAGTAGGCAAGTAATATGATCAAAGCCCTGTTTAGAAAGATGATTCTGACAGCAGCTAATTTAGGGTGATGTGGAGAGAGAGGAAGAAGCAAGGATTAAATGATCTTTGTAAATGAATGACACCATGTTATTAAAACAGCAGTGGCTATATCTAATTAGTTATTGTAGTTATTAAGATAAAGGAAATATTGCCAACAAACTGGATCAGGCCTGACTGTATTGCTCTGCTCTAATTACCAATGTCTGTGGCCACGGTTGCCATTACTCCATCTGGGTCCAAGGGCTCTAGTGCCAGGAATTGCAGAGCATCACTGGATAACAGAGCTCTGTATGCTCCCTCACTTATCCCGTAAGGGCAAAAAACTTGCTTGTTCTGCCTGGTCCTTCAGAGAAATACTAGGACTTCCCATCCCTTAGGTTCCTTCTAAGGGAATCCTATGACTGCCCTAGGGTATAGAAGAAAACCAACTTGCTTGCTCTATCTTTGCCAGCCCCGCTCAGATGGACATGATTCCCACTCTTTTCTTTCTAGTTTTTAGACTGCTCATCTTTGACTTAAAAATCAAAGAACAATTGTTCTTACTGGCAGTACACAACACTGCCCACTGATTTGATCATCCTCTCGTTCATCCTGGACTGGGCTCTTCCCCTCTGCCTCTTTCCATTCAGGCTCTTGAAATGAATGCATATTTCATGGCCCCACTTGGGCCCCATGACCCTCTCCATCCTGTCTCCATGGAGTTGGGGTACACCCAACTTCTCAGAACATAGGTTCATTCACCGACATGGAAGCTTTGCAAATTCCACCCTTTAGGTTTGCAGAGGTTCCATTATGGAAGCATGATGGAGTGAGTCATGGGCAATTGGTGATTAGCTCAATCTCCAACCCTCTTACCCTCTGTGGAGGTTTGGGGTGAGACTGAAAGTTCCAACCCTCTAGTCCTACCATGGTCTAGAAATGCAACCAGTTCCCATTCTGAAGCTCTCTAGGGTCCCACAAAGGGCCTCAATTAAAAAAAGAAAAAAAGATGCTCCTATCACCCAGGAAATTCCCAAGAAATTTAGGAGCCATGTACCAGGAACTATAGACTAAGACCAAATACATATTTATCACTCTCCTAACATCAAATAGCATAGGAAAATTATCTCTCCTTTATCGTTTATAAATGTGTACTGAAGTCACAGCTGTGCTAACTTTAAAAAAACCTATGTCTGGATATAGCAGGGTCCAGAGAAGGAAACCAGAAACCACATCAGGCTTTTCAAATAGAGGGAATTTATCAGAGGGAATTGTTCATGCCAGTGTTGAAAGGCTGAGGCAGCTCAGCTACTAGCAACTTCAAGGTGCAGCTCCAACCCTAGGGCTGGGGAACTAGAGTGAAGAGGATACCCACCTTAGAAGCAAGGAGGCAGGTTGGCTGGGTTTCTGTTTGGCCAGTGCATAGACCCTAAGAGGAGCCCCATGCAGCTGTGTGGAGACTTCTGAGTGGTGGACACCACAGCAGGCTCAGGAAGTGCTGAAAAGAGCTGAGAGACTGGCATGTGCTCCTGGAGAGATGCTAAGGGGAGCCAGAAGCAGGAAGTCCCCTGCTGGAGCTCCATTTGGTGCCATGTCACCATGTAATGGGACACCAGCACAGAACAAGGGACATCTGACTGTCCAGGACATGCAGTTTGTAGAGCCCCAGCCTTAGGCAGGACAGCACCTCCCAGCACACTAACACCCAACATAGGCCGCCATCCTCTCAGGCGCGGAGGATTGACGGCTCCACTTGGCCCATTGGTCCTACTGCAAGTACAGGGAGGGGAGAGCACAGAGGAGAATGGCCAACAGCCTTTCCATAGTCACCTCTGGGCCTCTCGACTTTCATTTGCAGTTTTTGCATTATGATTTTTGTTGTTGTGTTTTTTTCAAACCTAGAGAAGTCAGTTTGTATGTAAATCTGTGTTTGGACTCACATTTTCTTATGTCCTTGTTAGTGATGGTAATGTACAATTTTTTCAGGCCATGAAACTAAATATGCAATTTTTGCCACACTGAATAGATTTAGGGAAAATATGCAATTTCCATTACTATATTAGAATATCAGACATAATGCTATTTTGTAGAACTCTGTTTCATAAATATGCAGACCTTTCAAAAGCGACCCTTTGTTTCAAAGACCGTTCTGATACAAAGACTTTGAAGCATATAAAAACCCATGATAAATCTACATCCATTCTCTTTCAAGAGTTCATTTCTTGGGCTGGGCTTGTGGCTCAGTGGTAGAGCACTTGCCTAGCATGTGTGAGGCACTGGGTTCGATTCTCAGCACCACATATCAATAAATAAAATTTTAAAATTCATCAACAACTAATAAAAATATTTTTTTAAAAAAAGAGTTGATTTATGTGACTAAAAACTGAAAAACCGATGGTAACTATTTGCCCAAATTGGAAAAAGAAAGAGACTGAGTCCAAGAGTCCAAATTCTGGTTACTTTCATTTTGGTTCATGAAATCGTGCCTCTCAATACTGTTCTTATTTCAATGCCTTGATTCGTGGAAGGAAAGTTACTTAACCTTAAAGTGTCGGATCTTACGGCTCTGACAAAATTCTTTGGATTTGATGAGAAAGGAGATGTCCCTGGGCTCAGTCCACCCAGCTGTTCTTCATACTTCACTTATACAGCCCTGTGACATACCTCAGTCCTCTAGTTCCAGTATTTATAATTACCTCCTAGAGACTGAAAGGTCACGCACGAGAGACAAGTTCATAAATTCTGCTCAGTGGAGAAGTCTTATAAATCATGGTATCTTTTTTTGGAAACTGGTATTAATAGCCATCATGATGGGCATGCATTTTAAAAGCCTCCTTGACTGCTGTTAGTAATTCGAGAAAATGAAAATTTAAGAAAGAAACCCCTAAAATAGAGAAATCTCAGAAGAAGCATCAGCAAAATGACAATGTAAATTCATGTTGTCCTTCCAAACAGTCACCATGGAGGGGAATTCATCAGCCACTGCAACTATACATGTATTTAGGAGAACATTCTGAGTCTTGTTTTTAACTACTTCAAGAAACCTACAAAAAAAAATCAGTTTAACCAAGGCCTTCTTGTTTTTATGACCAAAGACCATTTATATAGCTCAGTGTGCTGCCTGATTTGGTTCCAAGTGACTTTAAGTGTTTTCAGCTTTTAACAGTCATCTTTAAAAATATATATATCTGTTGAGAATGTTCCTTAAAAAATGGGATTCTTTACTGATAACAATTCCAAAACAAAAGTTCCAATGTATTTTATATCTTGGGTATAATCCAAGTGTTGGCTTCCAGTGTTTCTTTATTAAAAGAAAAAGACCATTGGAATATTCAGATTCTGAGTATCTTCTTCAAAAAAATTGCTCACAGTGTTTTATATATCACAAATGTTAGCTGTGTCCTTAAGGAACTAAAAACACTCCAACTATCTTCCCCAGCCTTTTGCTTTCATTACTTAATTATTATTTTCATTTAAACGGGGTGTTCCTTCGGGATGAGTCTTCCAATGATTTTACCACATCCAGTTACACTCTGGAAGGTACTTAATGATAATGGCTCACGGACTTAGGAAAATGTTTGTTACCGTTAAGTGAGCACTGAAATGCAATCGGAGATAGAAACGGAATAACTTCTCAACGAGTCAAGTGTCCGCAAAGAGACCAATGGGCCAACAGAGGAAAATGCTCCCTAAAAACAAATCCTGGATGGTGGGAACCTAATTCTAGCCCTATGAATTAGCTGGAATGCACCACTTAAATAACAGAAAGTTACTTTCTCACAGTAATGAGGCTGGAAAGGCCAAGATCAAGCTTTGAGCAGGGTTTGGTTTCTGCTGAGGGGTCTCTTCCTGGCCCACACATGGCCTCTGTGTCCTCACATGGCCCTTCCTGGAGCAGGTGTGGAGAGAGCTGGCTGCAGTCTTCCTCTTCATACAGGGGCACCAGCTCTATCAGATTAGGATCTCACCCTGTGACCTCACAGATTGACCCACTGAGTCAAGTGCTACATAACTGCTTTTCAGTCAGCCTGTGGTCCATGAGATCATGTCATCTAGTGATGTGGTGGCCATCTTAGCTGATATTTGAACAACCACGAAATTACCTAACGATGCCTTTTCCAGAATGGATTCCCGTTGTTACGTGACACACGACCGCACGGTCCCATTGGAAGTTAGGGTTTCAACATGCGAATTTTGAGGCAACATGGACTTTCAGGACACCACATCCCTATTTCTGAGCACTGGTGAGGTCCCAAGTCAAGGGTACGAGTTCCATCCAAGTTATTGGATGAAAGGAGAAAGAGCAGAACAAAAACCGAGCTATGAGAAGGAATCTAAGGATATACACGAAAATCAGTGAGGGGATTTGAAGAAACTGAGTTCAGGTTCACTACCTAGTTGAATGTTTAGTACAGTTAGAAGGAAAATCCACCAAGCGCGGGAAGTGTTGGTGTTCACCAACACCCACACCACTCTCCCCTGGAGGGTTCCATGAGTTCTTACCACAACCATGGTGCCCAGTGCCCACAGCCCCGTGCTGTCACCTCCCTAGCAGCTGAACCAGTCTCCACGTCTCTTGCCCCAGTGGGTGACTGTCCACCTTGTTCCGGCTTCACATCTCCCTGATGCACCTTCTGCTACATTACATAAGTTAAGCCCATTTTGGAAACAACTTACAGGGGATATTCTGAGCTACCTGGCTCCTCCAGATCCTTTGTCAGTGCTCAAGACCTGCCTTAGACCAGCTGCCATTCTCCCTCCCCCACCTCTCATACGATGACTGATCTTTTGGGGACTTTGTTCTGTTTGGATTGGGTTTGGGTTTTTGACCTGTTATCATCTAACTCCCTCCCTGTGGTTGAGTAATCTCCCTGTGTTACTCTTGGGTGGTTGTGGGATGCCATCTGACCCTGGAAGCCCCACAGTTGGATGGTTGTTTTCCTGGGCCCTGGCAGCCATAGTTTGGGCATGAGACTGGGTCTCTGCCATGGTCTCCCAGTAGGACTTGCTCTGGATTAAGTGATGCAAAGAATCAAGGGGCACCAAAGAAATGTCTTTGGTAGTTGGGTCAGCAGCAGCCTGAAAATGGCCTTGAGCTTCCTGTGGTTGTAGCAGAGCTGAGCCAAGGACCCATCTCAGCAGGAGAAGTAGGGGTGCCAGCCAGCTTCTCCCAGGGGCTCTTTTGGTTACAGCACACATTCTGCCTCCTCGAGCCCCTCATCCTATCTGAACTGTCTGATGCCCTTCTAATAAATTCCACTCTACTTAACTAATGAGAGGGACGCCTGTCTTCAACTGAACCTCAATTGCATACCACTTCTGGCGCTGAGAGTTGGAATGGAAGTGAAATTCTAAGCCAGAAGAATAATTGAGAACTGAGCACAACGGCAGTCATGGAGTAAGAAAGCTGGATGCAAACTTTATTTGAAACCAATTAAAATATAAACGCAAAATGATCCACAAGCAGTTCTTTTTCTTTTGTCCCTGAGGTTTTGTGAAGGTCAGAAGGACTTCGCAGCAGTTTTTCAATTGCAGACT
The DNA here is from genome assembly GCF_047511675.1 of Marmota flaviventris. Classification (NCBI taxonomy): domain Eukaryota; kingdom Metazoa; phylum Chordata; class Mammalia; order Rodentia; family Sciuridae; genus Marmota; species Marmota flaviventris. The sequence continues at coordinate 167,716,797 of NC_092500.1, forward strand.
TAAAAACACTCCCTGAATCTGGTTAAGAAAGGAATATCTTTTTGATTTGCTTGGCTAGTTCTTTAAGCCAGCTCTCTGCAGTGTCTCACAAAGGCCAAGCAACTTTAAAACCATTACAGATTGCTTCTAGAGTGCAAAACTTTGCCAAATTTTGAAGAGTAATTTATTCACAGCCCGATGTGTTCCATCAAGTAGAAGCCCAAGGGTCTCTTTCATATTCAGCATGTCAGGGACAAATGAGCTTTGGCGGATCCAGAAAACAAAGTCATTTGGGAAACCATTTTAGGGGGAACATTCAGAACTTTCTATCACCACAGGGCCTAATTTGCTTCTATATCAAATTTCAGCAATCCCAATTTTGAGAGTTTTGGAACACCTGCTGGTGAATCGGTCCAACTTCCTCTTACTGAACCAATAAGTAGATAAGAGATATTTGGTATTGAGAGTCGGGTAATCAGAAAGCTGAGGGGAAAAGAAGAGATGTGTTGCTCTCAGAAATAAGCCCACACAAAACAGCATGAGGCATCTACATTTTCACACTAACTAATTAAACTTCTTGCTTCCTACCTCATTAGACTGATTTCATCTGTGCTAAACATACACAAAGACAGTCAACAGGACCAGGACCGTGACAATACAGAATATGAGGCTAGAATTATTGCCAACTTGTTAGAGGGGCCTCTCTTTTTCTAGCAAAGATTGCAAAATGCTGGTGGACATATCGAAGGATTTCCTGCCTAACTTAGCCACCAACCAGATGAAGGGGTCAGACCCCAAGGCAGAGGTAGAAAGGATGGCACTGAAGGGGTCAGACCCCAAGGCAGAGGTAGCAAGGACGGCACTGCAGGCGGCGAGGTGGTCACAGTGGATAAGCAAAGCCCATGGCTTTGATTATAAACATTAATGATTGGTTCAGAATCTCTTCCCAGGGACCCAGGTGCTCACTGTTTGCCTTTAGTCATGGGTTTTGCTTTTCGTTTATTTTGTATAATAACAATTAAAAATGAGGCAGCTTCCCAGGGGACTTCTGGATGCCCGTGGTCGTAGCTGGGATATCTGATACTGGGTATCTGATGCATCATCTCATTTTCTTTGCTATTTCTCCTCTGCTTTCTTTGTTCCTTTTTGTCTAATGCCAGAAAGGAACGTTCCCACAGGTAACCTGAGGGCAATCACGGTCCTAGGGATCTGCTCTCAATCTTGACTGTGTTCTGGTTCCTGCCTCTGGGTGGGCATTTGTCACAGCCAGAAGTGCATAAAGAGGTTCTGGAGGGGACAAGACTGTGCGGCAGAATCAGGGTCTCCTTGGTGGTGGTCAGAATTCGCCCCCACTGTCGGCAGGGTCCACGGGAAGGGGCAGCATCACTGTGCACAGAGGGACAGGGCTTTGATGGGACACTATTGAAGGGGCAGCAGGGACACAGAACCAATGGACAAGCCCAGGCAGGGCTGTCAGAGAGTCGGCCCTGGTTCCAGGTCAGGGCCAAGAGGAGGAAGGCTGACCAGCCAGACACCAGAAGGGAGCACAGGGAACCTGAAAAGAGGTCACAGCTTTGGGGGGTGAAAAGCAGGCTGAGTCCAGGTCATTGAAAGGATTCTGTCCACAAGTCCAAGGGGAAAGAAGCAAGGCCATGACCTGAAGGGGAGACTGGAAGAGACCAAGAAGAACCCCACGGTGAGCTTCGTGGTGCGTCACCAAAAGACCCAACAAGAACAACTCAGAGGAGGAAAAGCTGATTTTGACTCAAGGTTTCAGAGGTCCACTCCCTGGTCGGCTGAGTCCATAGCTCCAGGCCTGAGGTGAGGCAGACATCACGGTGGAAGGGCCTGGTGGAATGAAGCAGCTCAGTTCATGCCAACCAGGAAGCCAAGAAAGAACTCCACTCACCAGGGACAAAATCTAAACCCCCAAGGCATGTCCCCAGTGACCCACCTCCTCCAACCACATCCTACCTGCCTCCAGTTACCACCATTCAAGTGGATGCAGGGCACTGAGGAGGTCACCACTCTCATAATCTAATCATGTCACCTCTAACTTCCTTGAATCACCTCACACGTGAACTTTGGGGGCACCTCATATCCAAACCTTAACACTCACCCCCTGTTGGTGGTCTAATACCACACTGGAGTCCACTCTCAATCCAACTTGGCTCCAGGACCTTGGGGAAGATGCTCCCACCCTGGGCACCCAGCCCTACAGGGCCTGGTGATGATCTGGCCTCAGCAGAGAGTGTGGGTAGAGGACGATCTGAAACATATGGTTTTACGGAGACTTGGCCTGAGAGCTCAGCACAACGGGAAGAGAATATTTTCAAGAAACAAGAGCTATCGATAAATGCTGCTATTCCGAGGACAGGAGCTCTTGGACTTATGATGAGGTTCTGTCCTGATAAACCCACTGGAAGCTGAAAATGCATTTACTACACCTAACTTTTCAACACCATAGCTTAGCCACAAGGCACACTGCAGAGCGCCAGTTGTTTACCTTGGTGATGGGCTGGCTGACGGGGAGCTGTGCTCATAGCTGCTATCCAGCATCGTGTGAGAGGATAGATAGGATTTTAGGTCACTACTCCAGGGAAAAGATCAAGATCCAAATTTTGAAGTCCAGTTAACTGCTAATGCATATCACTTTTGTACTACTGTATAAAAATATCTTTAAGTGAAATCAAAATCAATTGAGGACCATCTTACTAGTTTGGGAGGCTTGGTTTGTTCAATTGCTTACTGGTTTATTTTGTCTTTTTGTAACACAGAGTATAAGACTACATTGGGCAGAATTCTAGGTATCAAGCAACAGAAATCAAAACTAACTGATTTAGAGTAAATTATTAAAAAGATATTGGGGGTGGGTGGGAGGGAAGAAGAGCAGTTCCCTGGATTAGACAAAGGGGAATGAAGAGAAGGGAGGGGGACAGGAATAGGAAAGACAGCAGAATGAATCAGACATCATTTTCCTATGTTCATATATGGATCCATGACCAGTGTAACCCCACATCATGAACACCCACAAGAATGGGAAGTTAGTTGTACTCCATGCATGTATAATTTGTCAAAATACATTCTACCGTCATGTACAAGTAAAAAGAACGAATAAAAAAATTTTAAAAATTAGGTATTGGGGGGCTGGTGTGTAACTCAGTGGAAGAGCCCTGACCTAGTGTGCTTGAGGCTTTGGGTTCAAACCCAACACTACAAAAGAGGGAGACTTATTAGTTCACAGAGTCACAAAATCATCTGGGGAGCTAGACTCGGAACAGCACCCAGCATCACACAGCAGAACTGGCTCCCAACTTCAAATTAGCAGTCCCCTGCCACCTTCACCCCGCCCACCACTGCAGCTGTGGGATTTGGACCTAGCCCTCAGCCACCATGACCTTGGGGACATGGTAGTGCTACAGCTGCTCTCGCCCCCAGAATTCTCTGCAGTCCTCCCTTCTCTGCAGTCCTCTCTTCTCTGCGTGCCCCAGCTCCTGGGTAAAGTGAGGGGTGATGTGTGAGGTTGGCAAAGTCTCATTGGAATGATGGAGACCTCACAGCAAGGGAGGGTGGGAAAGTGAACCCTTGGCTACTTTAGCTTCACTGATGGCAGGCAGGGCGTCATGGTCAGGGAGCTCTCCTCACTGGAGACAGTGAGACAGGACTCAACTGATGGGCCCAGAGGGGAGGGCTGACATCACCCTGGACACCTGTCCCATTGACAACAGTCGGAGTGGAGCGAGACCCCTGTGGGGCTGACAGTGCTGGGCTTGTCACCTCTGGGCCACTGGTTTCATGGTGAACCCTGTGTCCAGCTGTCTTTTGGGTCTTCTCAGTGTCCAGGTCCTCTTGTGCTCATCTGTCAACTCTCCTGAGCAACTCCTCCCTCTGACCTCTAGAACCTGCCTTTGCCTTGTTTTCTTGGTTGCTCAAAACATTTCTGACCCTCCGATTCTGGCTTCTCCTGCTGCCTGGTGACCCTATACTTGCCAAAAGTCCCAACACCTTCTGAATGATGAGTGTACGTTCTGCAGGGACAAAGTGTTCTGTTGCCCCTTAGGATTGGAGCTCCACGGTCACATCACAGTAAGGCTCTCTGGGTGGTGGAGTCTTCATGGAAGGAACTGCACAGTATGTGATCCATTCCAAAGCCTGCATTAGCTAGCTATGCTGCGTCATCCCAGACCCATTTCTGCTGACTTGCAATTCGAGGCTCCCAACCAACCATCCCTCTTAAGCATATCTGAATTTTCAATAACTGAATTAAAACATTACTTTAGAAAACTTGTCTTTTGACTTTTACATAATTGCCATAAATCTGACAAGAAGCTTGATGGAAAGAGGAGTAGCCAGATCAGCACCGTGCAATGAATTCCTGTGTTCCCTGACACAGCCCCTCATTTGTCAAGTCTGCCAGCAAAGCCTCAGCTGCCCTGTGGCGACATTCCTGCCACCGTGAAATGCTACTGATACACCCCATAAGGCTGTTCACGGAAACCACTCGAGAATGTCTGCAGTCTTGCCGCAAAGCAAAGGCTGAGTAATAGCCTGGGAAGCGTGGGCGATGACGGTGCTAGCAAGGGTCTCTATCAAGGATGGAATGTGGTATCCGGGGCGCAAGGAGGCAGGGTTGCCTTCTCAAGAGCCCCAGAAGCAAGCAAGCGGCTGGGCGCCTGGGAATGAGCAGAAATGGAGAATGAGCCTAGTGAAAGAGAGACACTTGATGTCCTATCAGAAGTAGCTGGTAAGACATCTTTAGGGGGATTCCACATAGCAGTCTTCTTCATCTACCCCGACCACAACAAGACTCTGCACTGTGAACTTCAACTTGTAACTCTGTTCTCAAGCAGCCACTTTGGAAGATAAGGAATCTATTATATGTACACAAAAGGGAATAAGGGAATGTTGTTTAGCCATAAAAGAGAGAAAGAAAGGAGAGAGAGAGAGAGAGAGAGAGAGAGAGAGCCATCCTGTCATTTGCAGCAACATGGATGGGCACAGAAGATATCTCCTTCTTGTTAAGTGAAATAAGCCAGGCATGGAAAGACAAATACCACATGTCACTCCTTTATGGAAGCTAAAAAAGTTGATCTCATACAAGAGGGTAGAACAGAGATACTTGAGATTGGGGAGGGTGGGAGAGAAAGGGAGTAGAGAGTTTAGATCACAGGGATCCAGACAGTTAGATGAGAGGAATTCCTTATGGTCCTTGATAGGAGAGCAGGGTGACTATAGTCTACACCTATTTATTATATATTTAAAAATATCTAGGAATGAGAGTCTGACGTTTCCTAATACATAGAAATGATAAATGTGTGAGGAGCTGGAAACGCTAATTACCCTGATTTGATCATTACACGTTACAAACCTGTAACAAAGTACTGTATAAATATGCAATTATTGTATGCTGATTAAAAATGAAATAAAACAAACTTTAAAAGGAAATCCGCCTGGTGTGACCCTCCACTCCCGCTCACACTCGGCAGCCCACGGACTCAGACCTGTTCTTTCATCCCAATCTCAGGGCAGCTGGGCAGGGAGCTGAGATAAAGCCACAAGAAGTGGCAGCACAGACACAGGGTCCCCTGCTTTCCCGAGATGCCACAGAGGGTCAGCAGTGTGGAGCGGGGACCCCAGTGCCCACTCCCCAGAGTCTCCCCGCCTCGTCATTACAGGTAAAGCACATTCTGTCCTGCGAAGGGTCCAGAGAGTGCAGCTTGCCTTCCGAGCAGGCGTTGTCTGTTTTCAGCCCCTCAGCATCTCTCCTTCCTGTGGGGACCACTTCTTCCCTATTTCTGATGGTTCCCTTCTCAAGGCTGGGCTCAGAGACCCGCTGCTGGGCCATCACCTCCTGCCTACACCGTGTATCCCGAGACAGTGGCACATATGGAAACCTCTGTTCACCCTGAAGAGGGGCTCGTTTCTGCCCTGGAGACCCCCAAATGTCCCCGCTGCTGTCCTTCTTGAGACTGGAAATTCACATTTTGCTTCGGTTAGCTGACCTGCCAACCTGCCTCATCCAATGCCGTTATTGACCTTCATCAATTGCAGTGGGGGAGGAAAGCCTTGGTCTTTAAGTCCTAGAAAGGCAAACAAGCACACCTTAGTTTCTAGGAAGCATATCTAAAGTTATTTTTCCAGCAGGCAGGATGACAGTTTTTAGAATTTGTCGGAGCGTGCAAACATGGCCTGCACCATAATCAGGGCGGGTTCCACAGCGTCTGCTGAGAAGCCTCCTGGATGGTTCAGGGAGCTGCATGCTTCTCCCAGGGTCACCTGTGGAAGGGCAGGCACTCAGCAGCTTTGTTGTCCCTACTCTGTAGATCTAAGCAGGTTTTTGAGCCTAGAATAACCAGCAACTCAAGGAACAGAGCTAACTATTTTGCTGGGCACTTCCAAGTGCACATCAGGCTCTCTGATGTTCACCCAGTGGCTCTGCCCGACTCTACCCCTGGAAATCTTCCCCTTCTTCCCAGTGCCAGCCTCAGGCAAAACTACAAACCCAGGGGAATGCACTTGTTTCCTCCAAGCTCTGCCCCTCACAGGGGCACTTCCCGCCCTCACATCATTGCTTCTTTCCAGCAGAGGAGACAATATCCATTATTTATTCTGCATCACACATTTAGAGTCACCTGTGCAGGTTTCAGCACACTCACCTTTGCCATTAGCCAGCAGGTGAAGGGAACATTACCAGGAATGGTGCAGGTGCAAAGGTTAGACACCGCCGCCCCCCCATCCCAATGAGGCCGGTGCTGTTCAGAGCTGCTCCAAGAACACAGCACCTGTGTGAAGCATCATCTCTTCTCGTTCAAAGACACCAACCTCCAAAAGGAAAAAGACCAGGAAAGTATGAGGCTCTCTCTAGTTACCTGGGGTTTCTGAAAGCATTAGATGACTCTGATGGTTTAATCCTTAATTCTAAAGTTTTAAAGTTGGCTTCAGTGATTATAACTTAGAACAACAAACTAGGCTGGAAATCTGTTAGGTTGCGTGGTAAGCTTATTGGTGGCCCCAGGAAAATATATCCACATCTTAATCTCCAGGGCCGGTAACATCATCTTATGTGACAGAAGAATTAATCTTAGCTTTATATTGCAAAAGATGGATGCAATCAAGCCAAGGATCTTGAAAGGAGGCGCTTATCCTGATCATCTGGGTACACCCCAAATGCAATCATATGCATCCTTACAAGAGAGGGTTGGAAGGAGTTTGGAGACAGACAAACACAGAAACACACATTGCCACATTGTGGTGTGACCACAGCCAGTGAGTGCCTACAGCCAACAGAAGCAGAAGAGGCAAAGGTGCAGATCTTCCCAGAGGGCTTCCCAGGAAGTGCATCCAACCCACACCTTGACTTCAGACTTCAACCTCCAGAGCAGAGAAAGAGTAAACTGCAGTTGTGCCCAGTCCTACTTAGTGTAATTTGTTATAGCAGCGCCAGGAGACCCCCAGGGAGTAAGGATGCTTTGGTAAGTAGATGATAATTATTAGAGAAAAATAATACCATAAGATAAAATTTTGCTGATATAATTGTTGTATCAATTATCTTGGAACTATATATACATGAAAATCTTAAAATTTTTATGTCTATGGAGGAGGTTGCTTAACTTTCTGCCTACCTGCTAAAAGGCAAAAGAATGAACTCAAATATCACATGGTCAGCATGACCTAACCCTAAAGATACTGGGGAAAATTACCCAAATCTAGGGCTACTGTCAGATAATTACTGTCAGAATCTGGATTTTTCTTTTAACCTAAATTTGAAATGTCTGTATTTTCAAAGGTAAACCTTTGACTCTTCATTAAGCTTGAGTAAATGGAACAGGTTCAAGAATACTAAAAATTAAAATAAGACATAGAAATACACAATTTTTATCACATGGAATATAAAATATATACTGTTTTCTATCCACCCTAAATATGTGCTATTTATAAGAGACATAATTAAAATAAAATGGCATATAGAGGTTAAAAGTAGATCAGTTAAAATATACACAGATACACACATATCACACACCAGGCAATTCACCAACAGACAACTGATGTTGCTCCAATGGTTAAAAGTAAAATAGACGGGGCTGGGGATGTGGCTCAAGCGGTAGCGCACTCACCTGGCATGCGTGCGGCCCGGGTTCGATCCTCAGCACCACATACGAACAAAGATGTTGTGTCCGCCAAAAACTAAAAAATAAATATTAAAAAAAAAAGTCAAATAGACTTTATTGAGAAGAAAAAAAATATTACTTAACAATTAAAAAAATTCATCACAAAGATTTAACAACTCTAATCATATATAGCTAATTCTAAATGTATGCTCCAAATATACAAAATAATACTTTTCAAGGTTACACATAGAAAATGGTAAGTGCAAAATTTGCATTTGGAGGTTTTGACACAATTCTCTCAGTAATTAATAGATCTGGCAGACCAAAGATCACTAATAGCAGAGCTGAACAGCACACTGAGCAAGCTTTCTCTTAGTGACATGAATAGAAAACTGAAGGCAACAATTAGATATTATAAGACCTTCCAGAGATGGGGATGTGCACAAACACCAACCACGTGCCGGGCTAGCTTTGTACACCAAAGTCCTCTGGCCACAATACCATGACAGGAGGAGAAATAGATAAAGGATGGCTCCGACATGTGTCTATTTAGGAACTAAGGAACATTCTTCCAAATAATTCATGAGTAATTGGAGAAATGAAATGGAATTTTAAAACAAAAATACATCTGAAAGCTGTGATATGAAGTTTAAGCAACCTTAGAGGCCTACAGGCACACCAAATGCCCATTTTGAAAAGAAAAATGATTGCAATGACGAGCTAAACATCAAATTTCAAAAATGTCTTCAGTGTAAATCCTCAGAAAGCAGAAAAAGTACTAAAGATAACACAAGAAATCAATTAAAGGAAAAACAAGAAGGATATACAAGAAAAGCTGATACTTTGAGAAGACAAAAAAAAATAGTGATTATTGACAGAAAACCTAGGAAGGGTGAGATTTTACAAATGAAAACAAAATAAGAATACAGGTAAAATAGGGATTTTTTTTAATTATAAATAATAGTATGGCCAGGTGCGGTGGCACACTCCTGTAATCCCAGTAATTAGGGAAGTTAAGGCAGGAGGATTGCGAGTTCAAAGCCAGCCTCAGCAACTTATCGAGGTTCTAAGCAACTCCGTGAGACCCTGTCTCAAACCAAAACATAAAAAGGGCTGGGGATGTGACTCAGTGGTTAAGTGCCCCTGGGTTCAATCTCCAGTACCAAAAAGTTAATTAATTAATTAGTTAATTAATAATATGAAATTTAATGCCACTAAATTTCAATGAAGATGACATTTATAGTTTCTTAGAATTTATAATATAAATCCTAAGTAACATCAAAGGAAATATATATGAATATTTGATCACTTTAGAACGGAAAAGGATTTTATAATCATGATGCTAGGGACAAATTTATAATGAAAGAGATGAACTGAAAGAATAAGATAAAAAATATAAACACTAAAAATTGCCCTTTAATTTTTTAAAAAATACAAAAATATTTTAAATTTAAAAAAAATGAAAATAATGTTCAATAAATATAGACAAATGTTATTACATTAAATATTCTTTCCAACACACAGAAAGATAAGTAGCCCCGTAGAAAATAGAAAAAGTAGGTAATTGTTAGGTCCTTAGGCCAAAGTAATTCCATTTTGAAAATCAGCACCTGCCCACCCAGGCATGACCTTCCCCTAAGCCCACCCCAAAAGAATCCCTAACTACGAAACCACAGCAAAGATGCCAAGTAACAATCACAGAACCAGAGGGTTATTTTTTAACTACTCCATTGTACTTGACTGTATAGTTAGGAAGATTTTTCTAGCAAGGTAGCAGCCTGGCAGAGATTCTCTGTCAATAAACCTTCACTTGAACTCAGAGATGTGTCTCTCATGGATATTTGTGCCAGCTACCCTGACAATAATCACATAATGTAAAAAAGTTGAAAACAAATAGCCATTGAATATATTCATATTTTTAAATCAATCCTTGGCACACTAGTAACCCAAAAGGTAAAAACCAACAAATATTGAGAAACAGTCTCCCCCCAACTCAAATATAAACTGACAGATATTTTTTTTCTTTGCTGTGTTGCTGGGGATTGAACCCAGGGCCTTGTGCATAAGGAAGGCCTACAACTGAGCTTTATCCTCAACCCCAGGTTCTCCTTTTTTAAAAAGAAATGTGTAGGAATTGATAGAAAGGTACCTTGTCCTGAAATGCTGGGAGGAGCTTAACTTAACCTATTTCTTTGATAGTAATTTGAAAATAAATAGGAAACACTTAAAATATGTACATTCCTTAGATTTAGCTATTCTGGTTTGTGATTTACCATATGAAAAGAGCCCGGGGCTTGCAGGAAGTCTTACTTCTAGGGGCATTCATGCATATAAAAGAGACGTTTGGTAACTATATAGCTAACAATGGGGGAAATAAAAAATAAAATAAGCTTTGCAACCATTAAAAATGATGCTGGCTGTAATGGCACAAAGACAAATAGACCAACAGAGCCAAAAAGAGAGTCCAGAAATGGACCCAGAGCACGCAGCTGCGAGGTTTACTAAATGACACCAGTGAAAATCATGGAGAAGGGGAAGATCTTTCAGTAAATGGTGAAGGAGCAATTAGGTCCTGCTGCTGTCATGGTTTGGTTAGGAGGTGTCCCCCAGAAGCTCCGGTTAATGCAGGAATGTGAAATGACTGGATCCTGAGGCTGTCACCTAATCACCCATCCCAGTTTGAATGGACTGACTGGGTGGTAACTGTGGGCAGGTGGGGTTTGGTGGAGAGATGGGCCTCTGTGGGGGGTTCCTGGAAAGGTTCACCCGCCCTGCATTTCCCCCTTCCTCTCTCTGTTTCCTGACACTGTCTCACGCTGAGAGTCCCCCCCACTGGCCCTTCTTCCATGATGTGCTGCCTCACCTTGGGCCCAGGGCAATGGAGTCACCATCTATGGAGCGAAACCCCTGAAACCTTGAGCCCCCAGTAAACTTTCCCTCCTTAAGTTGTTCCTGTCAAGTATTTGAATGAAAAAGCTGACTAACACGGTGGAAAAATGAATCTTGACCTCCAGCTAACACCATACACAAATATTAATTTGTGGTAAATCATAGACCTAAATGTAAAAGGTGAAACTATAGAGCTTCTGGAAGAAAATACAGACAGAGAGCTGCTGAGAGCCATAGCCGAGTCCGAATGACGCATGGCATTTTTGCCAGAATGCAGTGGTTGAGAGGTGACGCCAGCAAGCCATTGAGATGATGATGGTTATGTTAAGCTGTGTATATTAGACCCCTGCTGTCTGACTCGGCCTACTACTTTGGAGTTCTCGCGCTACTTTGGAATTCTCGCGGGGATTCCCGGAGAGTCCCCATTGGTTGGGGAAGTGCCGGAGGAGGGATTTCCGGTTGGTGTGTGGGGTGTCCTGAGAGAAGGCCTGAACCTACAAGGCTGTGTGGCGGCTTGGTTATTTTGTGTCCAGCCAGACGGCAGAGAGCTTAATAGCCTTAGAATAGATAAAACTCACGTAAGCAGAACACTTAAAATTTTGAAGAAAATGAATTGATAAATTGGATTTTATTAAAGTTAAAAACTTCTGTTCATCAAAAGAGATAACTTCAACAATCTGCACAGACAGTGAACAGGAAGAGAGCTCAGCACCTTTACCCATCATAAGAACTATAATGGCACCCCCACTTACCCCAGCAACTGCAGACTGAGAAATCCCAGCCTCGGGAGGAGTGTGGAAAACTCGGAATCTCCTACACCACTTGGGAGGGTGTCGATTGCTTCCACCACCTTGGAAAATGATCTGGCTCCTAAGCCTAAGCATGTACCTATCCTGAGAGACGTTGCTTAGTACCCAAGGGAAGTAAGAGAGATTCATAGGACAATGTTCACAGTGACTTCATTCATAATAGTTCTACAACTGGAAACATCGAAGCATCTGTCAACAGGAGAATGGACATAAGAAACCCTGGTGTATTTACAAAGCAGAACACTCCACAGCAACAACAAAGAAGAGTCACTGATACCGCAACAATATGCGTGATGCTTTTAAATTAGGTTGTGTGAAAAAAGGCAGATCCAGCCAGGCCTGGTGGTATGTGCCTGTACTTCTACCTACTGGGGAGACTGAGCAGGAGGGTGGCAAGTTCAAGGCTAGTCTAGGCAACTTAGCAAGACCTTGTCTTATACTAAAATGAAGGGCTGGGAATGTAGCTCAGTGGTTAAGCATTTCCTTAGTGTGTGTAAGGCCCAGTACTCAAAAAAAAAAAGGCACATACAAAAGAGTACTTTTAAAAATGTCCATCCATGCAAAGTTCAAAAGCAGGCAAAAATAATCTTTGCTAATTAAAGACCAAATGGAGGTTCCTGGTGATGAAGATGTTGAATGAGAAGGAATCTGTGGGGTGATTAGGGAGGGGGTAGTGAATGTACACGTATGTCAATGTTAATTGAGCTATACATTAAATACAGGTACAACTTAATGTATATTAAGTTATGCCTTAAAATATTTTTAAGAAATGCCATGAAAGGTTATGTCATAATATGGGGAACTGTTAACCCTCTATTTTAAAAAAAGTTTTATACTTTAATTTGTTCATTCACAGACATTTATTAGGAATCTACTAAATGCCAGACATTGATGTAGGATACAGAGAACAATAACAAATAAAATAGAGAACGACCCTGAGCAACTTACACTCCAGCATAATGTGGTGTGTGTGTTGTGTATGTGTGTTTGTGTTTGTTGTGGGTGTGTTGTGTGCGTGTGAGTGTGTGTACACTCATTTTGTCAATATATGTTTAAAATAAGCCGGGAAAACGAGAATGGAAATTTTTAACAGTGTTTTGGGGAGTGCATGTAATTTTTATTATCTTCACTATGCTTTTATCATTTTCTATAATGAGCTCATATTCCTTTTTCATAATCAGAAAAAAAAAATGATTAACAAAACTGAATGCAGACGCACGGTTTCTCAGTGGAGGGAAAGGGCAGTGTGCCCCCTGGGACCCGGCACCAGTGAGCTCCCACAGCTGTGCCACACCTGGAGGATCTGCCTGGGACTGGAATGAATCTCTTCCAGGCAAGCCATGCAGAAAGTTCTTCTAAGAAAGCAAGGAGAACAAAAAGGTGGCCAGGAAAAACTTTTTAATTGGCATCACAACAGGGTCTCTGTAGGGATTATTGGCTGAGCCAGGACTTTCCACTGAACATTAGGTCGTTAAATCTGAGCCAGGAAGTCTGAGGGACTGCAAAGGAAGGTTTGTCCAGCCCGCAAAGTTCTGCGCTTCCCTCTGCCGTCGGCTGGCAGAGCACACAGGTAAAATCACACAGCCCGATTTCCCATCTTTAAAATGGAAAGAATCGTCTGTAGATGACAGCTCTGCCACGGCTTCCCACCAGGCTCCCACTGACCCCAATTTTATCCTGAATTTAAAAGATCCACAGTGAGATGTATACACCCAGCTCCCCAAGTAAGCACCGTGTACTGCTTGCTTAAACCTCTTTGTGTGACACAACCTGATTGCCAAACTGTGAATATGTTTGAAATGAGGTTTAGTTAGACTTTCACAATCTGCGATTAATCAGACAATTAGATACAGAACAATGGAGTCAAAAGTTAACTTGGGAGTGTTACTTATTGCTATGTGTGCGCCAGCATTCCCCATGCCTCAGCACATGAAGGCGGTCAGCGGTGGGAATCTGCTCCACATGGCAAGCCCTTTCTTACAGAGCTAGTAATGGGTTCTATGAAAGAATTGCAGGTAGTGCTTATGTAAATTATGATGTATATAGATATAGAAAATATATTCATATAGAAATGACTGGACCATGAGGTGCCCAGATATTTGTTCAGATATTATTCTGGGACCGTCTGTCTGTAAGGATGTTTCTGGATGAGATTAACATTTGAATCAGTAGATTGCCCTCTCTAATGTGGGTGGGCCTCATCTAATCAGATGAAGGCCTATCTTGAACGGAATAAGAGGAAACTCCTGCCTGACTACCTTCAGTTACAGACATTGGTCTTTTTCCTGTCTTTTAACTCGAAATGAAACACTGGCTGTTTCTGTGTTTCAAATCTGACAGCTTTCAAGCCAAAACTACACCACTGGCTCTCCTGGGTCTCTAGCTTGTCAACTGCACATTTGGGGATGTGTCTCCTCTGAAGAACCCTGACTGATGCATGTCTTGGTACTGAGGGTGGTTCTAGGGGAACATAATTTTAAGGATGAGTTCTCTGAATTGATTCTTGGGTTTCCAAAACAGTCTTTCTAATTTGATTTATTTAAAGACACTAATTACCTATTTTCAGTAGTAAAGAGAGCATTCATAGTCTGTGAAATGATCTGACAATAACAACACACAAAATATCACCAATGGATATTTCTAATCAAACATGAGAAGCACCAGTGTGGGTGACTTTGTCTAGGATAGTTTTGAACACGTCTGGCAAATTAACGTAATGAGATTGTCTGGTTTCACCTAATATCATAGGATCAAATGAGAACAGAAAAGGATAAGATCCGAGATTTGAATGCTTAGCTTAAAAACCACACAAATTACCTGAAGGCCTCTCTGTGTGCCTGAAGGATATCTGTATCTCCGTAGCTGCAGGCTGAGGTTGCTGACAATTAGACTCAGATTCTTATCCTATGACTGGCGGTATGACAACACAAACTGAACTTCCAGTCTCTGAGGGTCTCTTTTGTTAAAGTGACAGCATTGGCTGAGAGGGCGTGGAAAGGTGCAGGAAGACCCTAATGAAACTGGGGACCTAAGCCCCTAAATTTGATAAGTCTTCATTCCCAGTAGAGGAGGCTCACGATAGAGTCAGCCTCGCAGCCTTCCCACCCTTGTCTGAGTGGAACTGGCTCTGAATTTGCCTGAGGTGACCTCTCCTGAGGCACTTGCTGTGCAAGACAAGGCCCAGTTCCCTGGGGCCCACCCACACCCCTCCCCTTTACTTCCAGACCCATAACCAGCACCAAGTCCTCCCAGCCCCTAGAGATGAGATACAAACAGGCCCCAGGAGGAAGGGTGCTGCACTCCAAAAGAATGACCCGAGTTTCTAACTTATACAAACAGAAATCTGGGGAAGGAGTGTAAGAATGGGTATTCAGGGTATGAGACAATGGTGAAAGGAACATAAAGACGCATGGAGACAAGACCCAGGTCACACTTACAGTTGCAGCCCACAGAGTTAGAAAGGACGCTAGCAGTTTGGTTGGCTGGCTGGAACCTGGACCCAAAGTGAATTGGAAATGCGAGAACCGTGTCTTGGATTAATGTCGGAGAAGGGCTCCAAAGACCTAGAGAAATTGGAATGTGAAGGTGGAGTCGTCATGAGAGAGCACTCGCCTACACTGGACAGGGCCAGAAGACATACCTGTCACCCCAACAGTGGAAACACATCCCGGAAGAGCTGTGGCTGTTCTTCTCTGGAGGCCGTATTTTGCAGTGAGTTCTGGGATCACTGAATGGGGAAACCTTCATGCACTGGGAGTAACTGGGTCCCAAGGAGGAAGAGGCCACTCAGGGGCACCGAACTGAAGGAAGCAAGGCGGGTGTGGCTACCCTCCTGGACAGCAGAGTCAAAGCCGCTCTCAGAATGCCTGGTCTGACTCACACGTGAAATAGATATGAACCTAGTAAATTCTTACTTGATCTCTATGAGTGAAAAAGTCCTAGGTCCACAGCCACACCAATGTTTATAGCAGCACAATTCACAATAGCTAAGCTGTGGAACCAACCTGGATGCCCTTCAGTAGATGATTGGATAAAGAGAATGTGGTATATATATACACAATGGAATATTACTCAGCCATAAAAGAGAATAACATCATGACATTTTCAGGTAATTGGATGGAGTTGTAGAATATACTGCTAAGTGAAGTTAGCCAATCCCAAAAAACCAAAGGCTAAATGTTTTCTCTGATTTAAGAAGCTGATTCATAATGGGGGGGGGGGGCGGTGCCATGGGAGGATTAGATGAACTCTACCTAGGGCAAAGGGGAAAAGGTGAGGAAGGGGGAATGGGGGGAGGAAAGACGGTGGAATGAGATGGACATCATTACCCTAAGTACATGTATGAAGACACAGATGGTGTGATTCTGTGTACAACCAGAGACATGAAAAATTGTGCTCTATATGTGTAAAATGAATTATAATGTATTCTGCTGTCATATATCATAAATTAGAATTGTTTAAAATGAAAAAAAAAAGTCCTAGGTCAAGGGTAGAAAAGTCTACCTTGAATTAAAGACAGACTTCAGCTAGTTCACAGACCTAGAATTCCTTGAAGAGAGGGCAGACTAGGACCCCTTAAAAAAGGACTCCATTATATTACTAAAATTCATACTGAAAAATCTTTCTCCCAGTCTTCCCCTGAGAGACCTCTGGCTTTTCCAGGGTCACTGTGCACTGGAGCAAGGATTTAATCAGACCTTCCAGGGAAGACCGGAAACACA